>NC_135483.1:132625284-132925284 GCF_052094955.1 Ictidomys tridecemlineatus | reverse complement strand
TGTTTTGAACGAGATGGGTAAGATACCATGCTTTCCAAGGAAGCTTTTGCACAATGGAAATCACTGTTATCAACTATAGATGAAGTCTGTTTTTCTTTTCCTTTTCATATGTAACACCCATTAATTATAGTGGAAAACAGGGGATACACTCGTGGGACACAGGGCTACCAGACCTCCATGTTATAAAGGCAGTGGGTAGACAATCAACAGTTCAGTAAATGCACCTGTAGAAAGGAACAGCGTTCTTTGATTGTAACTTGATCTTTTTTTCACATTTGATGGTTTATCTTTTTTTTTCCAGTTAAATGAAAATGATTTAAAATATTAATCACATCTCATTTGTTCATAGGCATCACAAATGTTTTGAGAAGAACATGTAGATGATCTTATACAGCTCTGTCAAAGCTTGACTCAGAAATGCTAAGGGGACTCCTAGAAAGTTAAAACTGACAAACAAATTTTTAACATTTTAAAATTTCCTTAACTTTAAAATCAGTATTTAAAATATCTGTACTTTCACATAACATTGAATAAGTCTCGATACACATGTAAAAATATTTGGCTCTACGAACTCATTTTTGGAGTGTTGGAATAAGTGTTTAAGAATGAAGTTATAATTATTCTTATTCTAAACAAAAAATAGGTTGAAGATATAGACAACTAATGCTTCCTAAGGTTTCTTTCTATTTAGTTTGATCATTTCAAGGGTACCAGAATAAAATACGTGAGTTGGGGGGGGGAAGATGCTTTACAGTTTTACTTTTTTTATCTATTCTTTCTATTTTTCTTTTTCTATTTTTTCTCTGTGGTAATATATCATATTCTCCTGCTGTTACTTGTAATTAGAGAAGTTAAAGAACTGTTTTTGTCATCCCTTCATCCTTCCTGTCTCCCAAGGATTTCATCAGAATATGTGGTTGTGCCAGTAGATATTTGGGGGAGATGGATAATGTCAAAGAAAAATCAATTTTTAATTTAAAAGAAAAATTCTAGGTAAATATTTTGAGTAAACATTGAATTAGCAAAATTATTCTCTTCTCAAATTTATGTGCTAGTTATCAGTTGTACAATTAATGTTTAAAATAAATGACTAGGCAATATTCACAAGAGGCTAATCAAGTAATAAAGTTTGAATAAGGACTGTCCATTGCATTTGCGTAGCTACACAGTAAGCTCTTGAAAACACCTTCTTTCTCTATTCAGGTAACTTCTTCAAGATACAATGGTTAATGTCAATTAGAAGCTTTCTTAACAACTTCCTCTCTCAGTCTATAAACAATAACAATTTTATGTGTCTCTTTTTATATTCTTTCTATCATCTTATCTCCCTTCTTCCTTTATAGCTAAACTTCTTGAAAAAGTAATTATTTCTATTTCCTCCTTTTTTTCACTTGTTAAATCTTAATGAACACAGTCTGGCTCTCCTTCTTCCCATTCCTCCAGGAAATGTCTACTAACCTTCATTGACAGAACTGCGTCTTTGTTAGTGTCCCAATTTCTAATTCAGTTATATGGTCAAATGATCATCTCTGTTCCAGATTTCAATTTTGTCTCAGGGCTCTAGAATACTGGAGGTATATGAAAATATCTACAGTAAAGAGACCCAGATATGTATATTTAAAAAAAGAATCATTCTTGATTTTCACAGGACACCATTCATAACTAATTCTAACTATCAATTCTGTTGTCTCTTAAATCTACATCTCAAACTCAGGACTGTTTGTCTTTCATCTAAGCTAAATGTTTAATGATCTACTGGAGATTTTCGCCAGATTGTCCCATGATCAGATTCAAACAGCATGCAAACTGGGTCTTCTTCTTTGCCCACCATAACCTGGTTTAGAATACTAACATTCCCCTTGACCCTGAACTCAGAAATGTAGGTACCATCCTGCACCTACTATATCTGTGCATCCAGTCAGTCGCTAAGTGCTATTAATGATCTCAACATTCATAATTCTCTAAGTGGAATCTGTTCCTTTCTGCACTGTACCACAGCAGATCAGGGTGTTACAATTTCTGACTAGGACTTTCTTTACTATAATTCCTGTTTTTATAGGCCACCCCCATTACAATTTCTCTTCACAGCTATAGTTGCATTCCTATAGGGCAATCCTTATTATTACTCCTGTTAGAAATACTTGACTCTCCATCACATTTGGTTTCAGAAGTCTCTGTATGGTAAATGCTTTTCTTCATGACTGGCCCTTGGCTAGCTCTTCAGTCCTCTCCCTGTATCTCACCTGTGCTTGCACCCTGTGCTCCCAAATGAACAAATTATTCACATTCTCTGGAAGGAGCCAGGCTATTGCTTGCTTCTATGTCTTTGTTCAAAGATTTTCCTTTTCTGAACACTCTCCCTTCACTGCTTGCCCACCTGGTAACATCTTACTCATTCTTCATAGCTCAGCTCAATTTTTATCTTCTCTAGCAAGCTTTGCCTTCTCCTATGTTTTCAGAATGTGTGAAATATCTAGCCTTTTGTGCACCAGTGGCACCTTGTTCATGTCACCCTTTGAGTGTACTTGTGTGAGATTATTTATATATGCACATATGCATTTTATATATGTGTGTGCATTTGTGTATTTACACATATATAGAGGGGGACACAATAAAGAGTACTTGGAGGATAGGGCAGGTATTAGCACAAAATAAGCTCTACATAAATATTTCTTGAATTAGGAAATGAATAAAAAATGTATTTTTTCCCATGAAACCTCCAGTCTTTGTAAAACCAATTCCAAGTCCATTTTGTCTCCCTGAAATTTTGTTTCACTAAAAACATTGATGCTTGATCTTTGAGCATGAATTCTCCCAGGATCCTGGAGAAAAAAAAAAATTACTTTGAAATGGTAACATTTCACATAAGAGCTGAGATCTTTAGTTTCTTCTAAAGATTTTTAAATGACTTGGAATTTTCAGTTCTTTATTTATTTTTAAAATTTCAAAACTCTTTACAAATTTAGAACATAATTTCCTTGGATAATGACAGTAGGTATTTTTATCTACAATAAAGATGGCATTTATTCTAAGTAGAATATTCTAGCCTGAAATCTATCTCTTCTTAATATAAATTTATTAATGAAGGCTTGGGAGAAAGATTTAGCTACATATCAAATTCTTGTTTTCTTGTAGATTTCTTTATTTTGAAAAATTATTTTAAAGATACAGAATAGTTTGCATTAGTTTTTAAAACTTCAAAATTTATTCTGGCCCAGGTTCATTCCCCATGTAGAAAATTCCTCCTTCACAACCATGAATCCTTCTCCAAATACAGAGAGATACAAAACTCTTCTTTCTTTATTGTTTCAAGATTTTTCCTAGCTTTGATACACAAATGCAGAGGTATAAATAAAATATCACATTATCTGATGAATCAAAAAGAGGGAGATCATTATCTGAGCCCAAAATTTACATCTCAAATTGAGCACCCCAGGGCTGGGGCTGTGGCTCAGTGGTGGAGTGCCTGCCTTGCACATGTGAGGCCCTGGGTTCCATCCTCAGCACCACATAAAAATAAATAAATAAATCTATTGTGTCCATCTACAACAACAACAACAACAACAAAAAATTGAGCACCCCAAATTGAGAAGGCTATTTCATAAAGAGCAACCTGCATTTGAGCCTTCCTGTTCCATAAACCCAGTGACACCATATTTGAATCCTCTGGTATGGATTAGCATGAAAAAAAATGTTTTAAGTGGTAATTAACTATCTTAATAAGGAAATTTCTTCTAATTTTAAAGAGAGAAATAATCTAGTAGCTGTCAGATAAAATCATCTGGTCACTTAAGTATGTTATCTTATTCATTCCTCTAATTAGTTTTTTACTTCTAGATTTTGCATGACCTAAATATTAAAACACAAATACATCCACCAGCATTTCTATAAAATATCTTTCCATTGTCAGTATTTCAAATTGCCCATATTGTGATTAAGGATGCTATCAGAAAGTATCTTCAACAGATATCCATTTTTTTACTTTTAATATACTAACTACTTTTCTTCATCCAAAATACTAATAACATTTTAAAGCTTTTGAGCAATTAGATGTAATAATAATATCAGGAGTATAAGAATCACAAGTAACAAACATTGGTTTTAAAATGATATTGCTTTTTACCTTTTTGGAGAAATGCCTTAGAAGGAAGATAAAACATCTTATTACTTAGGGGTTATCTGGAAACTGAATGAAGGGGGACAAATATTGTAAAGGTGGTGGGGGTTGGGGAATGAACTAAAAAAAATGAAATCTGATGAATCAACTTGCGAGAAATAATAGAACAAAATTGAGATTCCTCAATGTTAAAAGTCAGTGGATGGAATACAGCCACTGAAAAAAAGTCTTATAAAGATAATTCATAAATGGCTTAGTCCTTGGAGTTGTTGGATAAGGAGATATGTGAAACATATTCAGAAAGGTGAAGCAATGTAAGAAAAGGGCAACATTGGAAAAAGCAGTTAGATTCAAGATAGTTCACAGACCTTATAATAGGGCAGTATAGATAATAAGAGGTTTGTAAGCTAAGCAGAAAAATCTGGACTTGAAGTGACAGAAAATAATAAGGTTCTGCAGATTTTTAAGCATGATCATAATATGAGTGGCAGTTATGTTTAAATGGATGTTGTATCAGCTATGTGTTGCTGCGTAACAAATATCTCCAATGTAGTAGTCTTGAGCAACATACATTTATTATATCACAGGTTCTCAAGGTCAGAAATCTGGGAGCATCGTAACCTGGGGGTTCTGAATCAGATTCTCTCACATGATTGCAATCAAGCTGTCAGTCAGGGCTGTAGGCTTGCTGGAGCTGGAAAATATAATTATTAGCTTATTCATGTAGCTGTTGGCAGGTCCCAATTTCTCATTGACTGTTTTTTGGTGGCTTCCATCTCTTGCCGTTCGTGTTTCTACACAAGATGCCTGAAACTTCTTACAGCATGGAAGTTGGTTCCCAGGAGAAGGAGTGATCTTAGAGTAAAAAGAGAACAAGAAAACAAAATGGAAGACGAAGACTTTTCATGATTTAGTATTAGAAGTTACATATTTTGCTTCCCCCATATTTTACTGGACTCAAGATGAACTGTGTTAATGAAGGGAAGGGACTACAAATATGTGATTACCAGATGAAGGTCACTGGGGGCCAACACGAAGGCTGGCTTCCATGGTGATAGATTTGGGAGGCCAGCCAAGAGGCTGAAGCATCATTCTGGTAGAGCATGATAAAGGTAATGGGGATACAGGTTGGGGGAAAATTATGAGAAATTTAAAAGAATTTTTTTAATAATAGTGAATTTAATGAAATTCGAAGAGTCAAATCTGAGATTTTTAACTTCTATAGTTTTACTAGTGGTCTATTTTTGCCATAGCAAGCAAGCAAATGAAAGGATTCAAGGAAATTTTGCTGGTGAGAATATGATTAATACTTTGTGGCAAGAAAAATATCAGTGCGTACATTGTCCAAACTCAAAAAAATGTACACATATATTGTTTTTTCTTGTAAATTAATAATAACTCAATAAGACTAAAAAAGAGTGATTCAGTTATCTATTGATTGGATAGTATAGAAGAGATAATTTTCCAAGTGAAGATAATTAAAATGTTCTGAGTTTGCTTATCCGAATGAAGATGCCCCATATGTATAGAGATACATATGAAAATACTATAATGGAACACAAGAGTGACATAGGCAGAAGGTAAGGTCACAATTTGATATTAATGCAATACATACTTGAATTTGCTTATTCTGATCTTCTCAGGGAAGATAAGAACAAAAAGTGTGCTTTGGATAATATACATTATTTGCATAGGATCTGTTCAATTAATTGACCTGTCCTCCAAGAAAATCTCCCTCCCTAGATTTCTCCCTTGTTCCCTATTTCTCTTTCTCCCTTCTTCCTTGCTTCCTTCTTCTTCCATTCCTCCTTTCCTCCTTCTTCTTGTTAAACATATTTGCTTTTTAAATTTCATTTACAGAGAAAATAATCACTAGAGCTCAGAACTCTGGTAGAAAGATCTCAATGCAAAGTATCACAGAAAACTATTTTAATAGTATATTTTAAGTCTCTGTGGTATAAAAGAAAATACCATAAAAAACATAGAATTTCAAGATAACTTTAAAAAATAAATGTAGACATTCAAGTTTTTGTTTCACAATACCAAGTATTAAGGTGTTAAAAATATGGCAAAAAGGAGTCACCTATAAACACATGCAGATTTAGGTTTTTAAAATAACCACCATTTATTTATAAGATTCGTAGAACATATACATCCTCATATTTAAACTGAGAAAATTCCTATTAATTTATAATCCCTCTGAAAAGTGCATATTTATTAAAAGTGAAAAAAAGAGGTGGAAAAACAATGGAAATTTTTTTCACACTTTATATTTAGGTGAGAAAACACTTTCTTCACATCAGTTAATAAGATCAAATATATCTCACAGGTTACACATTTTATATGACCCTTGAAATAGAAAAACTTATTAACACATGAAAAAATGGACAATCTCATTGAGAATCTCTAACTTTTCAAATTTTAAAAGTTTTAAAGTGAAGAGTAAGCTTGAGATTTATTATTAATATATCTTTATCAAAAACTGGTAGACTCAATGTTCTGTGTTCAGAGAAAAATAAATGTGATAGGACAATGCACAGTTAAAACAAAACAAACGAAAACAAATATTCACCAAGAATATTTTTACTAAACCATTTCCCCAAGTAGAACATGACCCTATGAGTCTTGGTTACATAATTACATTACTTAGTCATTATTACTCGATAGCCTGTATTAAAACTGACCTTCCCCAAATTCCTCATTTCAATCCATTTTCCGTAAAGTGGCCAAAATGATTTTTAAAAGCAACAATATTAAAAATTAGTCAAATATTTCATGTTTTCCTGAAAAACCCAAAGTGTTAGTATCATTAATAACCTCTTCATCTTTAACTGGACTTCAGTCTTGTTGGATTCCTTTAGTTCTTGAACAGAGGCAAGCTCTTTCTCAGTTTACAGACTATGAAAGACAGAATTTAATTGAAGAAGTCAAATTTACCATAATACAATTATTAATATATTTGTACTAATTATAAAAATATTTCAATGTCCCACTTATAATTTAGTTTTTCCTTATCAAATGCTTTAGAAGTTTATAAATTTTAGTTTTCTTTTTTTAAAAAAAATATTTTTTATAGTGCTGGGTATTGAACACATTAGTGTTCTTTTAAAATAATAAATCTTGTTTTATTAATTTTTCTATTGTTTGTTTTGTATTTAAGTTTTTCTAGTTTTATTATTTTCCTTTTCTTATGTTTGTGCTTATTGTTTCCCTTAGCTTATATAGGTCATATTCAAATCATTTATTTTGTTCCTATCTTCTTTTATAACAAATATTAATCACAAAGAGTTTTCCATGAGTAAAGCTTTAGTTGTACCCCATGTTACTTTGAAAAGTGAGTTTCCAGTATCATTATGTGTAGACATATATTTAATTTCCATAGTGATTTCTTCTTTGACTCAAAAGTTATTTCATATTTTATACCTTAATTTCCTAATACCAGGGAATTTTCTATTATCTTTTTGTAGTTTACATGCAGCATAATTTCAGTGGGCTTAAAGAATTGCTTTATGTTCCAGAGTAGTCAATTTTTTTAAGAGAGAGAGAATTTTTTATTATTTATTTTTTTAGTTTTCAGCGGACACAACATCTTTATTTGTATGTGGTGCTGAGGATCGAACCCAGCGCCGCACGCATGCCAGGAGAGCGTGTTACCGCTTGAACCACATCCCCAGCCCTGAATATTGACTAATTTTTTAAATGTTCCAAGTATGCCAAAAAAAAAAAAATGGATATCCTGTCACTTGCAATGCTTCTATATACTAATTTTTTGTTTACTTGTTCTATATTGAGAGTAAACCTCAAAAGCATGATTGTGGATATTTCTTCTTCTCCTTTTAGTTCTATATTTATTTTTATCTATTGAGGCCTTCCTAGTAGTGTACACTAAAATTAGATTGTTATGTTTTCACATTGAATTTTCTCTTTAATAATTATGAAATGCTTTTCAATCTCTGGTCATATCTCATTATTTTAAATTTGCTTTGTATGATATTAGAATAGCTGAGTAATATTTCATAATATATATATATATATATATATATATATATATATATATATATATATATATATATATATATATATATATATAACATTTTCTTTATCCAGAATAGCTGTACTCCACTTCTTGTTTGTTTTATGTATTGTTTTTGTACCTTCAACATTTATTTTCTTAAAGAGATATTAATAGTACATGCTTAGTTCCAGTTTCTTAGTCTGATATCTTTGATATTAATGTGTACATATTGTCCATTTACATTTAAAATAATGACTGATTTTCAAATTTACCATCTAAGTATTGTTTTGTATCTATATATTTTTGTTTTGTTTTCTTACTTGCAATTTTAAAATTAGTCAACTAGACTTTATTATCGACTTTTCTTCCTCTCTAAGCTTTTTATCACACACTTTCATGGACCTTTTATTAGTCATTTTCTTATTGATCTTTTCATAGTTATTCAAGAGTTCATAATATGCATGCTTAACTTACTAAACTCTACCTTAAATTATTTCAGAAAATGAAAGGTCTTTAGAAGACTTTAGTCCTGCTCATCTCCTTTACTTCTACATCTATTTTAAATCTCACCATATCTTGTATTTTTTTTTTAAAAAATAGGTGTTTTAGTCAGCTTCTTTGTTGCTGTGATAAAAAAACAAACAAACAAACAAACAAAAAAACATGGACAACTTAGAGGGGAAAAGTTTATTTTGGCTCCTGGTTTCAGAGGTTTAGTCCATGATCATCCAATTCCATTACTCTAAGCCCAAAGCGAGGCAGAACATCATGGTGGAAGGAAATGGTAAAAGAAAGCAACTAAGGACATGAAAACCAGGAGGTAGAGTGGGGGGGGGGGGAGAGAGAGGAAGAAAGAGAAAGAGAGAGAGTACATGTGGGGTTGGAGAAGATATCCACTCACCAGAGACAAAATATAAACACCAAAGGCATGCCTCTAGTGATCTACTTCCTCCAGCCACACCCTACCTATCTACAGTTATCACTCAGTTGATACATAGCAGAGGGTTAATTCACTAAGTTCCACCTTTCATAATCTATTTATCTCATCTCTGAAAATTCTTGCATTATTTTACCCATGAGCATTAGGGAGATACATCATACCTAAACCATAAACAGTAGGAGGTGGCAAACTATGACCCATTGGTTATTGGAACCAAGAGCTGAGACTGGTTTTTATATCTGTAAATTGTTGAAAAGCAATAAAAAGGCACAATGTTTTAATATGTGAGGATTGTAAAAAATTTAAATTTCACTGTCCATAAATAACATACTGTTGAAAAGCAGCCTAGCTCAATCACTATGTATTTTCTGTGGCTGCTTTTCCAGGAGAGTGGTAGAACCACCCAGTCATGGTATGGGGACCACATATGGTGCTCTCAGCACTGTACTGATGATGCTCAGGGTACACAAATTTCAGTGATGTGGTTTAAACAACAATTTATTTATTATTTAGTCTTTTATACCAGTGTATACAACTATAGTGAAAGAAGAAAACAGAGAAAGAGAAAAAAGGACTCTGAGTGTCATGCAAAGTGTAGATTATTATTTTCTCAAATTGGATGGCAAAGATTGTCTTTTTTGACAATGACACTACACCTGTTCTGGAAGAACACAATGCATCAGACTAAGTACTTGTTATGGTTTGGAAGTGAAGTGTCCCCCAAAGGCTCACATGTGAGACAATGCAAGAAGGTTCAGAGGTGAAATGATTGGGTTTTAAGAGTCTTAACCCAATCAGTGATTTAATCCACTGATAGGGATTAACTGAATGGTAACTGAAGTGGTTAGGGGGTGGCTAGAGGAGGTGGGAATTGGGGCATGGATTTGAATATATATTTGTATCTGGCAAGTGAACTCTTTGCTTCCTGATTACCATGTAAGTTTTTTCCCTCTGCCATACTCTTCTGCTATGATATTCAGCCTCACCTGGAGCCCCAAGAAATGGAGCTATAGACTAAGACCTCTGAAACTTTGAGCATCCTCTACAGTTGTTCTAGCCAGATCCTTTAGTCACAGCAGTGAAAAAGCTGACTAAAACAGTACTTATCAGAAATATCACTAGACTAAGTACTCATCAAAATATTTACAATTTACAAGAAATCAACAATAGGAAAAACTAGGAATTTTAAAATAAAATACTTCTTAAAAAATAATCTTTTCACACATAAAAAAATGAGTCTGCAACTGAGTTAAGTTTTTAAGGATCTCATTTGTTAACCAAAAAGTGCATAAGTAATTAACAGATTGGCCACATGTTTAAGTGTTAAGAGACAATGATATTCTGGGGGCTGTGGGTACTGGGGAATGAACTCAGAGGCACTCAATCATTGAGCCACATCCTCACCCCTATTTTGTATTTTTATTTAGCGTGACAGGATCTCACTGAGTTGCTTAGTACCTCGCTTTTGCTGAGGCTGGTGTTGAATTCTCTATCCTCCTGCCTCAGCCTCCTGAGCTACTGGGATTACAGGCGTGTGCCACCGTGCCCAGCACAGTGTTATTTGTTTCTGACGTGTTTCATTGTTTGTGTGAAAAGTTAAGCAATTTTATAATCATCCTTTTTGCAAATAACCTCTGTTTTTTTTTTTGCCTACTTTAAAAATTTTTCCTTTGCCCTTATTTCTTAAGTTTAACATGATATGAACAGGTATGATTTTCTTTGTAATTATCTTTCCTTGTAGTCATTCTCATATTTGTTTGGAAAACTTTTATGCAGTACTTCTTGAAATATTGCTTCTAGTTTTTCATTGCTTTTACTCTTCTTGGACACCACCTAAACATATGTTAAACCTTTTCTCCATGACTTATTGCTTCTTATGCTCATGAGTGTGCAGGTGTGTGGGGGTAGATATGTGTACATGGATAGATAGATAGATAGATGATAGATAGATAGATAGATAGATAGATAATCTCTTTTTTGTTTTAGTGCTTCATTCTATACTTTCTGTATCTCTCTATTGCTGTGACTTATGTGTTGTTGAATTAATTTTTTCATTTTAGTTGTGTTTTTGTTTTAGAATTTCTATTTGGTTATTTTAGATTTGTGTTCTATGATGAAATTCTTCTTCTTTTGTTATATTTTTTTTTTTGTACAGGTTAATAATAGTATCATTCACTCCTTTTTCCTTTACATGAACTGGCAAATGTCTTGAGATGAAAATGTTGTGGTAAAGGTTAGGAAATATTTGTTTTCTTAGGAAACAATGTTCTCAAATTTCAATTATCTTGATTATTTTCTGATGTTTTCAAATAGTGCCTCTCTGGTTGTGTGTATTTTGTTCAGTTTTTATAGCTGTTCTCAGGAAAGTAAATCATTTGAAATAAGCATCAAAATTAGCCCATTTCATGGCTCACAGTTGGCCCTCAACATACGCTGTTAGAGGAGTTAAGAAGCGTACTAAATTCTGCATTTGCACTAAGTTCAGAGACACTTGAAAGTTATGCAAGTGTAAGTTCAGCACTGGTATGGCCCTGGGACTGGGTGCCATCTTAAATTATGTGTACTAACTTTGTTATTTATCTCACCTTGTTTCTTGGCTCTATCAATAATGTGGTAGGCTAAAGTTTACTACCATAGTTTTGTAATTTTGATAACAGGTCAAGAAAGACAATGCAATTTTCCCAAAGCCAAAGTGGAATCAATAAAACTGATCAGGGGAACAGAAAATAGTTGGTAAATATGAGTAGAAAACACATTCTTTTAAAACTCAGATCAAATTCACATGAGTATTTTAGAGAGGTGCTGGTTAAAATAAATTTTACAAGATCAGTTCCCAAGTATGCAACCCGATTTGCATCCAGGAAGAGAAATATTTTTAGTTTCTGGGTGATACATATTAACTTTATTGCTTCTTTTTCTTATTGTTATTTTTTATCTCTTCCACACCAATGAGACTTAAACTTGAATTATCAGGTGACACTTAAATTCTATTCTCAGCTTAACAAGCCATAGTTATGAAATCAAACTATTATTGTGTACTTTTTTTATTGTAGCAGATGTAGCACTAATCTCCACAAAGATGGTAATGAAGACATTTGCAGTCAGGATGTAGAGAAAAGGTCTAAGATTCTCAGTACCAGAGAGGGATGTCTCTGCTTAAGAATATGGGATAATTTACAGGTGTTAATGGACCTCCATGATTGTTGAAACACTGCTCAATTAAGACATCTGTGGAACTACAGAAAGGGCTGTGTTGAAATTGAGTGCACCTGTTTGCAACCTGCTAAAAGATGTATTGAGGATAGGATATAGTTATCCAAAATAGTCTTCAAAGCAGTCATTGGAAAAATTTCTCTCTTTCCACCCACCCCACCTTCATTCCCCCCCCCCCACCAAACCTCCGCATTCAGTGCCTTCCTCAGGTGTGAACTAAAAATTCTTTTTGGAACAATCTCAAGTAGGAACTAAGATTGGGTTTAAAGTTTTAGCTCTTAAGTGAAGGTTAGTGTTTTATCCTATAGTACCCAACCCCAAATATTTCTATTAATTAATTATCTCTATGTGTTTCTGTAGAGTAAAATAATAAGAGCGATCGATAGTCAGCTGTTTTAAGAAATACAAGTTAAATGCTACATTTTAAAAGATATATCATTTTAGGAAGAAAATTTTAAAACTGGTATATGCAATCTCAAATTAAATACAGATTTTGAATTTCAAGCTGCAAGGCTAAGAAGATCAAAGCAAAGTCTTTACAGTACTTTGAAATTTTGTATAATACTTCCCAGGAGGTCATTTACTCTCATAATTTAGTCTGACTTATTTTGGTTTCAGGTCCATTAAAAATGTGCAGCAGAAAAGGAGACCTCTATTTTACTTGAATTTTTAATAACAACTTGTCAGTAAAAAAAAGAAAGGTGTTTCAAAGAGGATCCTCTAATACAGTCCTAATAGCTTTAAATTCTTTTTTAAGTCTGATTGAGAAAGAAACTTCCTTGCAATGTCTCTATTTTAACTCTTCTCATTGCCCTGTGGAGGGGGCCTAGGATTTATCTTAAGTATTACTCATATGCAGGCACCGACCCTATGATGCCCAGGGTTCTTACACCTGAGCTAAGGGTGTGCTCAGACACTTTCGTTTTTTTTTCTTCTCTTTCTCCTACTCTTTCAAGTGATTGAGGCCTGCTGGTGGGAATTCAGCTGATCAGTGGATAGTTGAATACATAAAACAAAGATTCAGGTAAATAATTTCTTCTTCTTTTCCTTTTGGCCTCTTCTCCCTCTTCCTCTTCCTTTCTTCTCCTTCATTTTGCTTCCTGTCCTCCTTTCTTTCTCCTTCCCTTTCCTTCTCTTTCTTGTTCACAAGGAAATATCAGAAAGAAAAAAGTGAAATTTTTCCCCCAGAGGATATATTCTGAAAAATCTCAAGCAAGGGACTGAAAGTAAAGAAGGGAAGGCGTGCGGGGACCCGTCTTCCTATGTCTATGAGCTGCATTTTGCAAGTCACTGTACTTCACTGGTCTTCAGTTTTTCTTACTTGAACAGTAAGAGAGTTTCAAATTATAAGATTTGAGATTTCTTCTATGGTTGAACCGATTCTGCAGATGACTCTGGAATACTAGTAATTATATTTATTATGACAAATCCTATAGAGAAGTAAGTATTAATCTCCTCTTAAATTTGGTGCAGAACACCGGCAAAAGGATTACTAAAGTAGTACCAATAAGTTGAACAAAATTTTCTAAAGAAGTTTTCACTAGAAGAGATTTCTAACCCACATAAGGGTGGTAAATGGATATGGATTCAGGATGTGTGGCTATTTAGAGTCCCATACTGTGAAAGCTCGAACAAGGCTTGTTGTCAGAGAAAATGCCCGTTTATTGAGGAACAGCTCTGCGTATTTATAGAGGGGGGGGGTGGTTTGACAGTTATGAGAGTTTAAGGGCTGAAGGGTTTGACAGTTGGCATGGGGTGCTTTCTGATTGGTAGGTAAGGATCATGTGAGTCAGCAGGGCTAGTCTGATTGGTGGATAAGGATCATGTGACTCAGCAGGGCTAGTCTGATTGGAGGGTAAGGATCATGTGAGCCAGCAAGGCTCACCATTCGACAGCTCTTCTTGGAGGATGGGGAAGTTAGTCTTTGGAGTGGATGACTCCCAACATACTGATTCGCTGGTATAAGAGTGCTGTAGACATAGAGCAATAGTGAGGAATGGATGGGGGGCTCACCTACCACTTATTTGTCCTCTCTGAACTCCCTTGTTAAAATTTTGGAAAATATATTACTGGTAGGTCCTTAGCAAAAATCCAGCTTAAAATAAGTAAAATACATAGCAATGCTTTTGTAACTATCTTTAGATAGAAATGCCAACTGAAATTAAACCTTTACAAATTTATAAGTTTCTAATACATGTCCATCTTGAAATTATTCCCTTATTTATTTTAGACCCCTTGAATACATTAATAAAATGCAATAATGTTTTACTAAATAACTTTAGAACATTAGTCATTGACTCTGCTTTTTAAACATTTTTTGGGGGAGTCTGCCAAGTTACTGAAATCCTTATACCTTACATAATTCTACATAAAAATTTGGTTCTTTATTAAAAGACCATTTCATGGATCAGGTCTGACTCAAATGACAAATTCTCAAACATCTGCAACATAAACTTGCTGGCATCTTGTGTGCTTCTTGACTGTTGAAAAGTCACGAAGGCCAACAAACCTTTGTATTGTAGTCTAAAGACAGTATGCAAAGTTAAGCATTATGAAATTTATATTCTTATTCTGGGGTAAAAAAATTAGGAAGAGTTCTTAGAGATTTTTATATAGTATAGATAATTAAAACCATCACTTGGACATTTAGATAACTTAGAGTTCTCAGAAACAAAATATTTGCTGAAGAGTTTAAATTATGTATCAATCCATTGTGTAATATGATATTACCTGTTTTATTATGCAGAGAAATTTATTCAAATCTTATATAACAATGTAAATAATTTGTCGAGATTATTGTGCTTTTCATCTTATTTTGAGAAGTTTTTATGTTGTATTTTTTATTTCATTTAAATTTATGCTTACATAAAGTTGTAAGATACAAGAATGGTGCAAGGCATATATCTATGATGGTTAATATCATGTGTCAACTTGATTGTGCTAAGAGATGCACAGATAGGTGGTAAGACATTATTTTTGTGTATGTCTATGAGGTTGTTTACAGAAGAGATGAGCATTTGAATTGGTGGACTAAATAAATAAATGTGGTGGGCACCAATCAATCTGTTGAAGGCCTGAATAGAATAAAAAGGTAGGAGAAGAAGAAATTTTCTCTCTCTGCTCGAGCTAAGCCATCCATCTTTTCCTATGTTGAACATCAGTGCTTCTGATTTGAGGGTTCTACAGACATGGATTTGGACTTACCTCATTGGTTGCCCTAGTTTTCAGGCCTTTAGACTTATACTGAAACTACAGTATTAGCTTTCTTGGTCCTTCAGTTTACAGATTTCATATTGTGGGCCTATATAGTCTCCAATCTCATGATCTGACCCCTCATAAATCTCTTTTAAATATATTTCCATATATCCTAGTGGTCCTATATCTCTGTTGAAACTAACTAAAATGATACAATACTCTTTACTTTTTCACAAGTTTTTCAGTTATTCCTTTTATTTTATCCTTTTCTCTCACTACATTTTTTTCTGAATCAAATTACTATTAGTTGAGCTAGTGTGCCCCCATTTCTTAATATTTTATTATGTATTTTGTTGGAACAAGGTCATTCTTTTACATAACCACAATATAATTGCCCAAATCAAGAAATTTAACATTGATATAACATTTTTATCTTATTTATAGTCCAAATTCAAATTAAATGTACTTTATAGCTAATCTGCATTTTTCTTGGAAAGCTTTAGTAGAAAGAAATAATTGATGATTTGGGAAAAGAATAAGAAAATTACTAGGGCATGCCCATAAATAAGCAAGAGGAGATGCTATTTAGTACACAAATCATGGGATCGACCTTGGTTATAAGAACAGATAGGTTAATGGCACAGATGAAGCTGGGTTGATTCATTTGATAATGAGAACTTAGATGTTTCTCCTTTGTTACCATGTCTACTTAGAGAACAAAAAAGTGAAATTGGAGAAGGAGGAGGAGATATAAAAGATTTGAGGAGGGAGAGGGAAGTATTAAATAGACATCTATTACAATAGGACAATAAATGGATTAGGAAAATGTGTTCTGATTTCAAGTAGCATTAGGGGAATAATTGAGGTTAGTGGTCATAAAGTTAGATTGCTTAGTGTGACTGCCTATTTTCTTTCAGCCACATTTGGCTGTGTGGGTGAAAGAGCAGAGTAAAAAGAGTTTTATTTAACTAGGGCTGAAGTTTTGACACAGTTGTACAATGAAGCAAGAGAGGGGCAAGGAATTAAGTGTCTATGCAATGGAAGTAATTATGAAAACTTACCATGGATTTAAGCTGGATAAGTAAGAATGTGAGGATCTCAAAGAATAAGAGGCAGTGGGTAAGGTCATAATTATCATAATGATAAAGGTTTATCTGAAGAAGTGAAGAAATGTAGATGACAAGGCCACTTGAAGGAAAGATGTCATGGAACTCAGAATGCTGAGTTCTGGAATAATGTGATAATTAAAGTTATTGCATGAATATTATAGAAAAAGTACCAGGGGGAAAAGTGTCAGGGAAAATCTTCCAGGAGTCATAAGTGAAACAAAGCAACAACAATTGGTTTGATAGGAGATTTAAAATTTGAGATTGTTTTTTGGAGGAGGAGAGATTGGTCTGAAAGTAACAATGGAGAATGTGGCAAACATTTACCACACCTTCAGGTTGGAAGGTAGGAGAAAAGTAGTAAGAAAATATGAAAGAGCCAGAAGTGAAATACATTGCAGAACAAAACTTCTATTAAGGCTTTAAAGGGAAGGACTCTGTACTGCACAGGAATATCACATTTCATTCACAGAGTAGACTTTACTGAAAGCTTGCATATTTAGTCTAGCAAAATTTTCCATCAACTGAAATTAAAATGTCTTCAGGGGATCTCGATTCTCTAACTCTCATCATGGAGCTATAGGGACTTGAGGATAAGGTATATTGTCTATGATATACCATAACTTCCACAAGGTGCAGAGTGGGAGGGATTTAGAATTTGGGGAGAGAGTGTAGATTAGTCAGCTCTTTCATTCCTTTGACTGAAAGACCTGACAATAACAACTTAGAGGAGGAAAAGTTTATTTTGGCTTACAGTTTCAGATGTCCCAGTCCATGGTCAGTTGAGTCTGTAGCTCTGTGCCAGAGGTGATACAGAACATCAAGGCTGAAGGGCATGGTAGAAGAAAGCAGCTCAGTACATGGCAACAGGGAAGCAGCAAGAGAGCTCCATTCATCAAGAACAAAATATAACCCAAGACATGCTTTCATGACCTGCTTCCTCCAGCCATACCCTGCCTGCCTACTGTTACTTCCCGGTTAATTTGGATCAGTGGAGAAATCCTCTGATTACCTCCCCTCATCTAATCATTTCATCTCTGGGGGAAATTCTTGCATTGTCTCACATTTGGGCTTTTGGGCGATACCTCATACCTAAACCATAACATGAAGATATGAAGTAAAAGTGTAGAACCTTTGAGATTGGTATTTGGGTAGGAGCGATGATCTTCAGAAATTCGGGTAAAATTAATTTACATAGAGTCGAGGCATTGTTAGAGTCTGTAAACAAGTCTGGATGGCGCCTGGCATTTTGCCAGAGGGAGTGGTTTGTGAAGTAACGCCATCGAGCCATTAAGTGTGGAGATTTCTTATTGGTTGACTGCTGTATCTAGTTTATGTTAATTAAGATAAGCTGTGTGGAATGTATATATACCACTCCTGTCCTACAATAAAAGGCTCCCACTCCTGCTGTATCAATGTACACAAGTTGTTCGTCACCCCCAAGGTTATTTTGCCCAGCCAGCCGGGATGTGGCAAGGCATCAGTTTTTTTCCAAAAGATCCCAACAATTCTAATATGCTTCCAGGGCTGAGAACCACTGTTCTAAATATTTACTTATATTAAGTTATTTAAACAATCCTGTAAATCCCTTTCAGCCCTGAATTAAACTCACAATAGGTGACGTATGCTTAAGGTTACATACTATGAAGATCAAGTGAATCACTCAAGCAGTTGCACAGTTCTCTTTGCCCACCATTGTCATCGTCAATAGTTCCACATGAACTCAGTCCTTATCCTAGAACTAAATGCTTCCATTTTCATTTGGTGAAAATACAAATGAAACCTATATCCAACTGGACCCTGGGGACATGCAATCCATTTGAGGTTATGTGCTTTTATTATGTAACTATTGAGCAGAATCATTTTTACGCACAAATTTGCATTGTTAACTGATTTTTAAATTGGAGATGAATCTGGGATAAAATTAGTATTTTAGTCTTAATTTTACATTTAATAGCTAAAAGCAGAATTTGGAAATGAATACCTTTCCACAATCTCTATTTTGGTAATCATTAAAATTTACAGTTAGGATTTTCAGTTAATTGAAGACACTAGGGATTCTAAATTGAACTTCAAGTTTTTACTACCTAACTATCTACATATTTCTCCTGTCTGCCATTAACATAACTATCAGTGACCTAAGTTGAGGTGTGTTGTTAAACAACTTATTTGGAATTTGAACACTAAAGTTGCACTCTGATTATTATTGATATTGACAAAATAACAATTATTTTCAGATCAAGTAGACTTGATTTTATCTTCCTATGATTTATGAAACATAAAAATCAAAAGGTTATGTTGTAATTTAAAATTTAAATCTGGAATCGTCTGTACATTTTACTGGGGACTTATCTCAGATATATCTTAGTGCCTTCACTGATTATCATAAGGCTGAGCATCATCTGTTAGAAGCAAACACACTGAGGATGCTGAACTTATTGCCCACAGCTTTTCTTTTATTATTATGTTAAACACAGAATGCAGGAATTTAAATGTAGTAAATTGGGAAATATTATCTTCTACAAATACAACAATTTGGATTTGTTCCTATTCAGAAGACATGTTGAAAATGCTTTAGGATATTGTACATTGATTTCTTTCAGACTGCAATAGCTAATCCCCCTTTTGGATTGGTACAAGTAGTCAAATCACTCCCAAATCTTCAGGAAATGAAAGGCTAGATCACTAATCACTGCATGCATACTTCACTTTAATATTTCATTCAGCTTTGATAGAAGATTATAATGAAAGATATTATGAAAGGGCACCACTACAATTGTACTCAGTGGGCCATGTGTAATATTTGAAAGTACATCATCTCTGTGGGTACTTTGCAAGTTGCAGTTGTTAGATGAAGAATAAATGTTAAACTAGATTCTGCTAGTCATCCAATCAAATGCATTTATTATGTGCCCTCTATGTGCAAAGAACTGAATTGTATAGCTTGGTCCCTGCCAGTATTCTTAAACTATGATCCTGGTGTGTATGAAGCAGGCTAAACGGGTCTTGCTAATAAAATAAAATAAAGGCAATTTTTTCCAGTTTCTAGAACATTGTTAAGTTGGTGCTTAGGTTTTATTAGTTTTAATTTTCTCCTGATAGTTTTTTTTTTTTTAGATGTTTCATACTTGCTACTGGTTGCTTATAATTGTAGCCTATTTTAAACAGTTTCAAAATTATGTTTTATTTAAGCTTATTATACTTTATTTTATATTGTGCTGAGACCACAATGATCACCGAGTATCCTTTCTGTCATGTAAATTAGTTTGAACATTAATGTCAGTGAAGACACCTTGGAAATGACTACTATTAATTTATCCTGGAAATGATGATCTTAATTCAGGCTATTAAAAATCAGTAATTTAGACATATTAGTATTGCCTTACAGATATGTATCCAAAATATAATTATATACTTCAAAAGAATAAATGCAGCATTTTGGGGGTGTTCAAAGAGTGGAAATAGGTTAGATCCCAGGAAATTATTTTGTTTTTGCTTGCATTCTTCATTTTCTAGGGAATTAAATTGTGTGTTTTTATAAGTGACACATTTCCTACAACTATATCAGACTTTCTGTAAACTTAGCTACACAGAATATGTGATAAAGATGTTTTATTTTTGTCCAATAACATTAGTATAATATTTAATAATAATGGCAAGCATTTACCTTGTGTCAGGTACAGTTTAAGTGCACTGGCTTCTTTAAACCTCCCAACCATTCAGGAGAGGAAATTGACTCACAAAGGTACAATAAACTCAACATAGTTTAGACAGCTAATGTTTTACAGACCAGAGATTTGAACCCAGGCAGTTTGGCTAAAAAGGCCTGGGTTCAAATTATAATGCCTTCCACTGTCATATTGAAAAAAAAAAAAAAGTCTGGGTTCTTGACAGTTGAGCTATACTAACATTAAAAAGAAATTTCAAGAGTGTTATATTATTTAGTATACTTTTAGTTACAAGTATGAACCTCATCTAATCTGCTGGAAACATAAAAAAAATTTACTGGTTCACATAATTAGGACTAGAAACAGCACTTACTTCAGGGAAGACTTGATTTATTAGTTCAATGATGTCACTAAAAACCCAGTTTTTTTTTTTTTTTCAGTCGCAAAGCTCTGTTTTCCCAAGATGGATGCCAGCAGCATCAGAGAAAAATTCTTTCTTATTCATGTTCAGTAAGAAAAAGAGTGTCTTGTGTCAGTATTTCTTACAAAAGTCTGGAGAATCACTTTAAGTGAGCCAGTTTAAGTTGCCAACTGCCCCTGAATCAATCACTGTGGTCAGTGAGATGAAATACCGTGTTGGCTAAGGCTGGATCACAAGTGCTTCCTGGAAACCACAGAATCCTTAAATGGGTTTCTGATGGAGAAGGAAAAGGATATTCTGAAGGCAACCTATAAATGTAAACAGAATATGGGATTTATGTGTCCAAGTGTTTGTTATGAAAGACAATTATAAGGTACTACATTACATGTAATATATACAATCATTACCTATCATCTCTATCTATCATCTAGCTCTCTACTACTGTTCCTTGAGAATTAATCATTGAACTGAGAAAGATGCTCTACTTTTTTTTTTAGGTAATAGGGAACTGAAGTTCAGAGTGACAATACTAAAATCATTTTGTCAGGCTACCGTGTAAATACTAATGACTATTGAAACCAAGATTTATCTAGAAGATTTGAGTTTTTAGACACTTGGAACACTGAATAAAATGGAAAACATAACTTTCTTTAAAGTGATTTTTCAAACTGATGTTATCTATAATTGTTATATGAATATTTTTTTCTTTGTTATCATTTTTGCTGCATTTCCCCCCTATACTCTTCTAGGAAATAAGTACTTCCCTGAGATATGGAGTTCACAAAGACTATAGTCTGACAAGTTTCAATGCCAAGGTTACATAGGCAGATCTTGATGTGGAGGAATGAAATTCTTGTCCAAAGGAGATGTATATGCCTCACGTTTTTTTATGCTTAAAAAGAAACACCATAAGAAAAACCCTCCTCTAGAGCCTCATGTCAAGGATAAACCATTTACAAAGTAAGGAAAAGGATGCAAGTGGAAGAAGACAAAAAAAAATATGTGAATTCTTTGGTATTACTGCAGTTCATGGCATTCTAAACTGAAATTATCCCTCACCCATCTCAATGTTATGATATATGTCATAGACAGTCTTGTTGAACCCAGAAATTGTGAGAGAAAATGACCTTTCTATAATTATATAGAAAGATTATCTCCTTTATCTCTAACGTTTCTATTTCAAATCAGTTGTGGTGGTCTATTTGAATTAACTGTGGAGTTTCATAGATTTGTATTGACACAAATTAAAAATACTTCATCAAATAGGCATATAAATCATTGACTTTTATTTTTTCCATCTGCCTAAAAATACAAAGATATTATAAATCCACAAATCTGAAATCTTCATGATGAATCTTTTGATATAAAAACTGAGAAAATACATTCTCAGTTCATATATTCTTACTTTTTAAAATAAACCTTATTTAAAGATGGTTTAAGATTTCTAGGAAAATCACAAAGATAGTGCAAAGAGTTCCCACATACCTTATGTCCAATTTCTCATATTGATAATACTTAATATTAGTATGGTGTATGTTGTGGTATGTTATGCTTAATAAAAAATATTGATATGTTGTAACTGAAGTCTATACTTTGCAGAGATAGCCTTAATTTTCTTAATTAAATTAATTAATTCTTAATTAAACTTTTAATTTGAGACCTGTTCAATATGTACAGAATGTGAAGTAGCACAGAGAATTCCCCATATACTCACAAAGGGTGTGTATATGACATTGAAATAAATATGCTACATTTTTCACAATTGATGAACCATCACTGATGCAATATTATTAAGAAAATGCCCACTATTTCAGATTTCTTTGGTTTATTTCTAATGTCCTTTCACTATTCTAGGGTCCCATCCAAGATAGCACATTACATTTAGTCCTCATGCTTCCTTTGACTCCACTTGATAGTGGCTTTCTCCCTGTTAATAATGATACTCTTTTTTTTTTGTAGTTGTAGATAGACAGCATGACTTTATTTTAAGTGCTTATTATTTTTGTATGCAGTGCTAAGGATCAAACCCATTGCCTTACATGTGCTAGGCAAGTACTCTGTCACTGAGCCACAGCCCCAGTCCTGTAATGACATTATTTTGAGGATTACTGTGAAATATTTTGTAGGATATTCTCCTTCTGGGATTTTTCTAGTGTTTTTATCAAGATTAGACTATTTCTTTGAGTTTGGGGGAGAAAGACCACAGAGGTAAAGTGCCATCCTTGCATTTTAAGTATGTGTGTATATACTTCTGACATGAAGCATCATCTCTTTTACTCCCTATCTCCCCCAGCCTCTCTCCATATATATGTATATATTTTTATCTATCTATTTATATATAAACATGCTTGAGAAGATTCATCATTACTGATGTTAACATTGATCACTTGACTATGGTAGCATTTGCAAGTTTCTTCCTCTAGGGTTATAATTTCTCCTCTTCCTTTCCATAGTGTACTTTATAGAAAGAAATCCCTATACATAGCTTGCACTTAAGGAGCAAGGAGTCCTGGTCCATCTCCACAAGAGCAGATTATAATCTACATAAATTGGATGCAACTCTTTTACACAGAAGCTTTGTCTCTTCTTTCTTATTAATTTATTTTTATTTATTTCTATTCATATTTTAAAACACAATTGATCAACTAGCACAATACTTATATAGAAATATTTATTATAAAGTATGGAATCCCTGGCCTAATAGTTCAGTGTTTAATGGTTAAGTTTGCACTCATTGGGATGATACAGTGCTCCAAGGAGGTCATGAGAATAACTTTTCTGGATTGTGTTGTCATTTTTTTCCCCTAAAATCATATCTGTTTCCTGTAATTAACAACATGTCTTTGTGAGAGTAAAATGCAGAAGTCCATTATCTGATGTGTAAGTAGGGCTGTCTTATATTTGTTCTAATTGTTTCTTACTAACATTTATTAATGTTGGTTGTAGCAGTGATAACAACTCTCCTAGGCTTATTTAATTAGCCAGGCATTGTGCTAAGTGTCTATTATATATTATCTAATTTAATCCTTACCACATCTCTATGAATTATAATTTAGGAAAACTTTCAGAGAGTTACATAACCAAAGTCACAAAACTGGCAAATGACAAAGTTGAAGTTTAAACTAGATTTTTTTCTAATTGAAAATCCTAACATTATCAAGTACTCTCTACTGTCTATGCTTACCACATCACTGCTGGTTATAAAGGCTTTAAGTATCTCCCATCTCAGTGTTTGATTATTATTATTTTTTTTTTAGTTTGCTATTATATTTCTACCATCCCCCATATCTTTTGATTTAAATTTTCCTCCTGTAGACCTCTTCTGGTCTAATTATATCCCTTGTAAAATGCTACGATGGGAATTGTCTATTGTGTTTCATTGCATAGGCCCTATGGTTTTATTATATGGAACTAACATGGTGTTGGCTACTTTGTTTTTCCAATAGTTCCATTGATGCCCAAAATTTCATTAACATTTTCACGACTGTCCATTAATTCATACACCCAGCTTTGATCACCTGTATTATTATGAGGAGATAAAATTTGAACATGATTGGGCCTTCAACAGAACTATGGGTTGAAAAGAAATAATATACTTATCACAATATTACAAGGAGAGAAAGTGGAGAAAATCATGAGAAAAGCTGACTAAAGAGAAAAAACTTCAGAGAAAAGATGAATTTTTGATGGGAATATCAGAAAAGACTTCTTGGAGGAAATAGCGTTGGACTCAGGGCTTGCGTAACTGGTAGGACTTGTGAAGCATGGAGCAGGAGCACAGGATGGTGCAGTGTTGACTGCTGGGATTCTGCAATCTTTCAGATACCTTTAGGTGCTCCTCATCTGCCTGCCTTTTAAATATACAATTATTGGCCTCTGCTTGAGATTCTCTTCTCTTTATTCTTGATATATACTTTGTACCTTCAATTACCAGTCTCATGCTGAGAGCTCCAGACCTCTCTATTCACCTGTCTATAAAATCTCAACAGAAATCTCAAAATCAGTATGTCAAAAATAACTCCTTCTCATTTTATTAGATATGCAATACGTACCTAAAATCATTTACTTTGAAGCCGAACAATACTGTATTTGAGTGCAAACTCTATTACATACTAACTGTCAGACTTTACTCTATCAGTATAAAACTGTTACTCTATCAGTATAAAACTGATTTTTTTTCACATGAAGACAAATATTACTTGTTTCTGTTTTACTTAGATGTTATGAAAATTCAATGAGTAAACAGATGACTGTGATCATAATGCTACTTATTATTTTTATTCTTACAAACTTAGTAAAGGATGGCACCATCTTTTTAACCACTCAAGCTCCAAATTTAGCAATCACCACTAAGGAAATTTTTCTAGAATCATTATCCATAGTATTATCAGTTCTCTGATCTAAATCTTTCTCTTAAATCTTTCTCTTTTCTATCTTCTCTATATCTACTTCGTACTTTTATTTTTTTAATCCAGACCTTCTTCCTCTTCTTGTAGTAATTTACAGCTGGCTTTCCTACATTGGGTCATATTCTTCTTTAGCTACCTCTTAATATTTTTTCTAGTGTGATGTTTCCAATAGGCAGCTCTGATTTTTCCCTCCTGCTTTAAGTGATGGTTCTACACATCTTAGGAGTTGAAATCTAAACTCCTTAATGTGATGATTTGGACTCTGTGATAACCTCCTGAAGTACCCCTAATAAATTTCCAGCCCTAAACATGATAGTTCTGCTCAAACTCCCCTTCCCATGCTACTAATTCTTCTTCCCATCATTCCATACTCTTTTTGCATATCTTCTTGAAAATTTCGAGAGCAGCATTGGCTTAACCTCTCAAAAATTGCTTCCAAAAATCTTCCAAGAGAGACTCAGTAACTTTTGAGTGCACACTGAGAAGTTTACATGCTGATATCCCAATACCTTTACCTTCATTTATTCAGTTTCAAGTCATTCTCTCCTGCCAGCCTATACTCTCTGAAGGCATGGATCCAGTAATTAAATTTGCATTTATTCTCAGATCCTAGAAAGCATGTGGTATCTAACAGGTATTTGATAAAGCTTGTATGAATTACTCCATAAAGAGATGACCAAATATTCACTTCCTTATTTCCTCACACTTCTTTCCTTTTATATTAGTACATAAGATCTTATCTTTTATCAAAACCTGATGCTTTCCTAGACAGAGAAGTTTGTCATGGCAAATTCAAAGGAGTCTGGATTGCCTATTTATCAGGTCACTGATAAATTTAACAGTACCACTAGTACCACTAATAACAAGCCTGTGAAACTCAGCTCTGTGCACATCTTTGTTTAGAGCACTGTCTATTTAGTTTAGCCCACCATTTGCTGTTTCTAAACTAGGTCCCTATCTTTGTCAAAATATCTCCACCTGAGATCATGGTGACCTCATTTCTCAGACATTTATTTCTGAAAAAGAAAATGCCTAGTATTTTTCACCACTTGATGTAGAACTCAAAAATAAGTTAAATTTGGTGGACATAAAATTAGCAAAGATGCCCAGTATCTTTCTAATTTATCCTGTCACCAGGTACACCACAATGCAATTACCCATTTATTAGGAAATAAAATGAAGACAAAAAGCATTTAATTTTAATTGCCTCTGATGTGTACCATATTGTCACTTTTTACTGGCTCGCTGTGCCTGCCCAGCTAGAATTTCTCTTTCATGCAAACAACAGAACTAAATTGAATTACATAAAAAGAAGCTACACACTGACTCCCAGCAGTATGTTTTGACAAAACATTTTGTCTCCTTAAATGATTTCAGATGCTGTAGTCAAAAGCCTTGACTGCAAATAATGGGTTCATAAAACCTATCTTTAAAATTTTACCTGACAGTAATGTCGTGCAAATATCTGCACTTCTAGTTCACCTTCTCCACTTGTTTACATCAGGATTTTAATGGAGTGGCTGTCACAGAACAACAGCTAAAGGCCACTGCTTGATAAGTTGCTATAAAAACACAGTGTTTAAAATGAGAATTTCCTTCTTAAATTCAGGCATCATAAAAGGTGATAGTGTGGTGGTTAAAAAAAATACTGAAGAAACATGTTTTCTTGGAGGACCTCAATAAAATTCTCAGAGTTAAGTGACATTACAAATAGCAATGACTTTCAGATTCTGAGTTTTGAGTTGCCAAAGCAGCACCTGGCAAACTGCACCTCACATAGTAGGTTCTCAATAAATGCATTCCTTCAATAATTACCCCACCTATTCTTTAAGAATTTAGCCTCATAAAGTCTGAACTTTGCAGTAGCATATTTAGTTCTATCAAATAAAGACATCAGTGCTATAATGAAATTACACTGGCATTATAAAATCATTGTAAAACTACCCAATTATTTACTCTTAAATATTTGATAGCAGAAAATAAATAAGACATTAGTGACAAGTTTAAAATTTATTTAGTGCTTACTAGCTGGGTTACAAGATCATAAACAGTTTACATGGATTATCTCATGTAACCTTCTTAGTCTGATGGCATAGGCATTATTTATGAAGAATCTGAAAAGCTATTTTTCAAAATTATTTTTTGTCATTTAACTAAAAAAATGTTATTTTGCTATACTATCATAATACTATGGAAATATATATGAATCATTCAGTGGCTTCACATAATTATTACTTTTTTCCTTTTCAACACCATGGTTGGATGTTGAAACGTGTTTTTGTGTCTAATGCTTTCTTTAAAAAAATATCGGCAACTTCTTTTAATATCACATCTCCAGTTTCAGTTTTAACAAGGTGAATTCCACATCTGCTTTAGTTTGATTTTTCAGTTCTGTGAAATAAACAGCAACAGTGTTAACATTACCTCATTCTTAAGAACTTAAGATTACTTATCATTTTAAATATCGAGCACCATAGCTACTATCATAGAAAGAATTTGAAAATGCCAAAAAAACTAACCCCAGACTCTCGTATATTTTGTCAAGATTCAACTGTTTCCATTTATTTTCTGTCTTCACAATGACTGTCTTAACTTCTAATCATTTCAATCTGCATTCTTCTTCAATCCAACCTTTTGTTCTCAAAAGAAATACATTTCTCACAAGAACTCAGAAAGGTGTCGAGTGTGAATTGATTCTAATGACATTCCCCTTCTTGGCAAACTCCTTCTACACTGTTAGCGAACTTTCATAGATTAAAAATTTTGAGATTATTCTAATTCTCTTTAATTCTAAATAAATTAAATTCTCTGTCTTGTACTCTCTTGTTCATTTTATTTCATCAGAGTCTATAATTTGAAAATAGGAAGGAAATTAGATTTTGGCCCACAATGAGATGATATTTCAGAGATTATGGCATCCCTTGTGATATTAAGAACTTACTCTATTGAAGAAGAAATGACAATCCATTTTTCATCAGTATTATTTCATGCTTTTGCCTTATGGATGTGTTCCAAGTTTATATCATTGTTACACAATCCCCCTAGCAAAAACATCTATGAATCAGCATGTGCAGCCCTTGAATCTTGAGGTTGAAGCAGTCTAAGAAGTGCAGCTCTGAAACTGTTTTGCCATTTAGGGTGTATCATTTCCTCACCACAGGGAAAACTTCAGAAAATATTGACTTCAGCATTCTCATAGGAGTGCTTATTTGCTCTCTTGTTTAGGAAAAATGTTATAGCACCTCTTACACATTTGCTATTTCTGAGGAGTGGAGAACCATGGAGTGTTAGAACTAAAGTGTAGCTTAGATAGGATTCAGTTAATTGGAGAAACTAAATTGTGCCTCAAATATTCACCCACATGGATTACCCAGGAGGCAAATAAATAAGGGACCAGAATTGATTCTTCTGTCCATTTCCATCTGATCTCATTTGAGATGCCAAACAGGGTCATTTTTATGCCTATCCTCTAGTTGCAAGTGGAAGAAAAACAAAATTAACGTACCATCTCTCTTTTCAAGACCAAGAACTCTTACACAGTTTTTATTTGCCCCAGGCCAATTGCTCTCATTGTAAAAAGGTCTGTTAATAACATGAGATTGAGCATTGAGCAAAGACCATAGAAGTACTTTAAGTACCTGGAGCATTATAACCTGGAGCAAATCAGGTAATAGCTTGAAACTTCAGTTTGACAATCTGTAAAATGAGTGCGATAATGATATCAATTTATATGATAGTTTGAGGAATTTAATGTACTAATTCATGGAATGCATTTGTGTCAACACAGAAAAAGTTTCAACAAGTATTAAATATTGCTCTAAAATTTACCTACAGTGTAGCTGGCAAATGTGTATGGGTAGAATGAACATTCTTATACATGCACTTGGTGCTCATAAGCATACCTTTCTGTTGGATGTTAACCCAGGAATAGAAGAATAGGTTGTAATTTACGCAACTGGCCAGCATGAACAGATACTACTGAACAACATATATATAATATTTAATGAAATAATATTCAGCCATAAGAAATAAATCTTGCTATTTGTAACAACATGAATGGACATCGAGTTGTTATTTGAAGTGAAATAATCCAGACACAGAAAATTAACTACTGTGTAGTAGCAGTTATATGTAGAATTTTAAGAAGACAACTAATAGAAGAAGAGAACATAAAGGTGTTTGCCAGAGCTTGGGCTAGAGAAGGGGGTAGAAATGGAGAGATGCTGGTCAAAGCACATAAACTTTAAGTTATAAGATGGAGTTCTGCTGAGCTAATGTACAACATGTGACTATAGTTAACACTATGTTGTGTGCTTGAAATTTCTTAAGAGATATCTTAAGTGTTATGACTACACACACACACACACACACACACACATACACACATGAAACTATATGAGGTGATGTATGTGATAATTTAATGTTGGTAATCATTTTACAATATATTCTTGTATCACATAATCACCTGTACACCTTAAATAGATATAATTTTTCTTTGTAAATTAGATATCAATGAAAGTAGGCAAGCTAGGCATGGTGGTACACACTTGATGTTGTGTTTTTGTTGTTGTTGTTTTGTTTTTTTACCAATCACTGAATTTTATTTGATAAATAAGCAGAAGACCTTTGTTTTACAATGTTTTTTTTATAAATTTCCACAAATGCATTTACTATGCACATTGAGGAAAATTAAAATAATTTTTCATCATCTTGGAAAATCACATCACCTGTAATAACCATACTCTAGGTAATTGAGCTGCCACTGCATGTATCAGCATTACATTCACAATGAGTCTACATATAGGAACAAGGATCTAAATATTTTATTGGGTCTAATTCAGTCATATCTGAGTATTTATGTCTTGAAATTTGTATTATCTAGGTATATTCCTTCCATTTTTTATATTAAAGAGTGCTTTCAGATAAGAATATAGGTAAATTATCTTTGACTTTTGGTGGTACACAAGTAAGACTAGAAGGCTGAGGCAGGAATATCATGAGTTAGAGGCCACAATGGGCAAATTTGTGAGATCCTGTCTCAAAATCACAATAAAAAGATCTGGAAATGTAGCTCAATGGTAGAGTACTTGCTTAGGATGTATGAGATCCTGGGTTTGATCCCCAATACCCACTAAAGAAAACAAAATAATAACAAAAAACTGTGCAGTCTCAACAGACTAAGATCCAGAAATTAGCAGTCTGTCTTTGGAGGCTTAAGGATAGAAACAACTTCCTACTTACTAGGGTTTTTGACAAAGTTCACTCCCTTGAAGCTGTAATATTGATGTCCTCATTCTCCTATTTTCTATAGAGTGAAGGTTTATTCCAGCTCCAAGAGGCCACAGTAGTCCTTGCATAATAGCCCTCTTTATCTTGAAAGCAGTGAGAGCAGGTCAAGTCCTTGTCATGTCTTATCTTTTTGACCCATTTTTCTGCCTCCCATTTCTACATTTAAGGATTCATGTGATTAGATTCTACCCACCTGGATAATCTAGGGTAATCTTCTGGTCTGAAAGTTCTTAAAATTAATCATATCTGCAAATACTCTTGTATCGTAAAAGGCACTGTATTCACAGGTTCCATAAATTAGGGCATGAACATCTTTTGGAGGTCATTATTCTGTCTACCACATCATGCTTTGTCAAAGTTTTAGTTTCAAGACTTTACAGGCATCATAAAATAACTTGTGAGTATTATTTCTTTTTATATTCTCCTATGTCTACTTTGTTATTTCTTTTTATATTCTCCTATGTCTACTTTGTTATTTCTTTTTATATTCTCCTATGTCTACAACTGTATTGATGTGGGTTTGTCTCTCTTTTATTCTGTTCTGTCAGTCTTCATGTCTGTTTTGGTGCCAAAGCCATGCTTTTTTTAACTTTATTTTTTTATATGGTGCTGAGAATCAAACCCAGTGCCCCACATGTGCCAGACAAGTGCTTCACTCCTGAGCCACAAGAGCAGTCCCACCATCCTGTTTTTGTTACTGTAGCTCTGTAGCATAATTTAATTGGATGTTATGATGCCTCCTGTTTCACTTTTCTCACTAAGGATTGCTTTGGCTATTCTGAACCTCTTATTTTTCCCAGTGAATTTCCTGATTGCTTTTTCTATTTCTCTGAAGAACATCATTGGAGTTTTAATAGGGATTGCATTAAATCTGTATAGTGCTTTTGGAACTATGGCCATTTTGAGAATATTGATTCTGCTTATCTAAGAACATGGAAGATCTTTCTACCTTCTAAGGTCTTCTTCAATTTCTTTCTTTAGTGTTCTGTAGTTTTCATTATAGAGCTCTTTCACCTCTTTTTTTAGATTGCTTCCCAGTTTTTTTTTTTGTTGTTATTTTAACCATCATGAAAATGATAGTTTTTCTATTTTTATTTTTCAGCTGATGCATCATTGGTGTATAGGAACACAACTGATTTGTGGGTGTGTTAATTTTATATCCTGATGCTTTGTTCAATTCATTGATGAGTTCTAGAAGTTTTCTGGTGGAGTTTTTTGGGTCTTCTAAGTATAGGATCATGTCATTGGCAAATAAGGGATAGTTTGAGCTCTTCTTTTCTTATTTGTATCCATTTATTTATTGTTTGATTGTGCCTAATTGCTTTCTAGAGTTTCAAGAACTATTTTGAAGAGAAGTGATGGAAGAGGGCATCCCTGTCTTGTACTAGCTTTTAGATGAATGCTTTCAGTTGTTCTCCTTTTAGAATGATGTTGGTCTTGGGTTTAACATATATAGTTTTTACAATATTGAGGTATATTTCAACTGTCTGTAGTTTTTCTAGTGTTTTGAACATGAATAGATTTCTTTATTTCGTCAAATTCTTTTTCTGCACCTATTGATATAATCATGTGATTCTTCTCTAAGTCTATTGATGTGTTGAATTACATTTATTGATTTCTATAATTTAAACCAACCTTGCATCCCTGGAATGAACCCCACTTGATCAAAATACACTATCTTTTTAATGTGCTTTTGTATGTGATTTGCCAGTATTTTATTAAGAATTTTTGAATCTATGTTCATCAGGGATATTGGTCTGAAGTTTTCTTTTCTTGATGTGTCTTTGGTTATGCTAACAGGGTGATACAAGCTTCACTGAATGAGTTTGGAAAGGTTCCCTCCTTCTCTATTTCATGGAATAATTTGAGGAAGATTGGTTTTGTTTTTCTTTGAAGATCTGGTAGAACTCGGATGAAAATCCATCTGATCCTGGGCTTTTCTTTGTTGGTTGGCTTTTGATGGTATCTTCGATTTCATTGCTTGAAATTGATCTGTTTACATTTTCCATGTCCTCCTGGTTTAGTCTAGGTAGTTCATAATGTCTCTAGAAATTTGTCAACTTTTCAAGATTTTCTAATTTATTGGAGTGTAAGTTTTCAAAATAGTTTCTGATTAGCCTCTGTATTTCAGTGGTGTCCATGATGATATTTTCTTTTTCACAACAAATTTTAGAAATTTGAGTTTTTGCCCCCTCTTTCTCTTGTTTAGCATGGCTAAGGGTTTATCAATTCTATTTTCAAAGAAGCAACTTTTTGTTTCATTGATTTTTTTTTTGAAATTTTTTGTTTCAATTTCATTGATTTCTAATTTTAATTATTTTCTGCCTTTGACTGTTTTTGGTGTTGATTTGTTCTTTTCCTAAGGCCTTGAGATGCAGTATTATATTCTCTAGAAATATTTCTGGAAGATATGTATCAATTCAATTTTTTTTTCTAGCTACAACAGCAACTAGTGGTAAGTTGTCATTTTCAAGTAATTTGCTATCTCATCAACATTTTTAAATGTATTGGCATGAAATTACTTTAGTTTATTTTTATCTTTTTAATGTCTGTAAGATTTATAATAATTTCTTCATATTTTATTCTTGATATTAGTATTCTGAGCTTTCTTTCATTCTTCACTATACTTATGAAAACTTTATGAGTTTTATTTGTTTATATATTTTTTAAATTTTTAAAGCTGTATATTGATAGAATGTTTTCTATTTTATTTGTTTATTTTTATGTGGTGCTGAGGATCAAACCCAGTGCCTCACACATGGTAGGTAAGCACTCTGCTACTGAGCTACAGCCCCAGCCCCTATTTACTTATATTTTTAAGAATAAACTTTAAAAAATATTCTATTAGTAGAAAATACATTTTTATAGTTATAATCTAGACTAGCATGCTTTAACATTAGCAGCTTTATTGTCTTTCAAGTTCTTTGGTAGGAAGTAAAGGGAAAATAAAGATAAAACTGTGGAGAATAAAAACTTAGGCTATATCCATGCTCTCATAACCTAAGTAATCTGACCAAAGTTTGGGCACAACATTATGTCAAGTTTATATCAGCAGAGTTTAGGGGTTAGGCATGCTGTAAAATAGGCTTTCATGTCAGCTATAGGAATTACCAGCTCATAACTTTCTAAGAATAAACTTTTGACTTTGCTAATTTTCACTGTGCAAACTTTCTGGTTATTAACATTATTAATTTATTGTTTTCTTCTCCTACTTTCCTTGTTCCAAAATTCATTTTTAAAATTTTGAGATGAATATTTAGAAAAAAATTTATGTCTTTATTTTCTCATATATGTATTTAAATCTGTCCACTTGTCTCTAAAATAAGATTCAACAATATTTCACATGTCTGTTAGGTTACATTTTATTATATTTTACTTCAAAATATTGTGGGTTTGGGGGGCCTATAAGTAACTTGAATTATTTTACATAATTATCAAGCCATTGAAGATTTTCTATTTCTTTTTAATAATGATTTCTAGCTTAAATTACTATGACCAAACAATATAGTTCAATGACTTAGTTCTTTGATATTTGTTGAGACATGTTTAATGGCCCAGTAGAGAATCATTTAAAAAAATTATCCACTTGAAAAGAATGCATATTCTGTCTTTGTTGTGTTCAGTGTTCTATGTCAATTGAGTCAGAGTTATTAATGTTGTTTAGATCTGAATTCCATTTTTTATGGAATTTTAATCTTTATGGTTTTAAATGTGTTTGTATTTCATTACAAACATGGATTTTCCTGTTCACTTTCAGCAATTTTTGCTATATAAATTTCAAAAAGATCTTATTGAATGCATGTACATTTAGGATACTTATATTATCCTGGTGGGTTGGCTCTTTTACCTTTATTAAATATTTCTCTTTTTTTACAATAACATTTCTTATATTAAAATTTATTCTGTATCACATTAGGATATCATCACAGTATATCATCACTTGCTTCCTTTCAATCAGTGTGAGCATGATAAATCTTCCCCATCTATTTAATTTGACTTTTATATGCTCTTACTAAAGTTTAGTAATTAATAAGCACTCCAAATTTGAATTTCATTTTTTTCACCCAGTTGAACATTAATCTTTTAACTGGAATATTCAGTTTGTTCACATTTAATTTCCACTATTTTTAGATTTATACCTATCATTTTCCATTTGTCTTATCTGTTTTTTGATCCTTTCTTCTCACTTTAAAAATATATTTCATGTTATTCCATCCCCAACCCATGAACTTGTTAGTTATTTGTTCTTGTACCAATACTTAGTTACCTTGAGTTTAAAACACTGTGAATGGTGAAGAAGTAGACTAACAATTCATCTTACCATAGCCCCTGTCCCTAAAAAGATCATTTTAAAGAAAAATATGGATTTTTCCAGATTTTTAAGACTACAAATATATGTATGGATCACAGTATGATAAACAATGACATAACTTACTTTCTCTATTCACTGATGAATTGTGGTGAGATATAGGTGGTTTATGGTGTCAAGGATGAGCTCAAGGGTATTTTTAACATTTTTAGAGAGATCTTCCTAAATCACTAGATCTGGCCTCAAACTTTTCCTCATGCCTCAACCTCCCAGTTACTGGGATTCCACGCACGAGTTCCAAACTCCCTTTTATGGATTGTTCTCTGAGTCTTTGGAGTCAAAGGTCAAAAGTGGCCATTGAGAACTGGACATTTTAATTGAGGATATTAGAAGAGAAGACAACTTATCAGCAGTAAGACAGGATTTGATAAATTTGGGGTGGGTTTGGGACTGGGGAAGGCATTAAAAAGGACTAAATTTAGAGAAACAGAATGAAGGTTATAGGTAGGTAACTTGTTCTCAAAGATGCAAAAGAAATGTGGTGAGAAAATTTGCCTGATAAAAATGTAGTTACCTTAGATATACTGACCATAGTTTTGGTAAGAGATATTAAAATATTCCCTTGGGCAACCTTTATATCTAAAAAAAAATTTCAAAATTTTTTTATGTATCTCTTCTTAAGAATATATGGGAAATCACACTTTGGAGATCAAACTCAATTTTCCTTGGCTTCTATTAAGATATCAAGAATGTTCATCTTCTATTTCTGATTGATTTAAATTGGCAGCAATTCTCATCACTTTAGTTTTAAAGTTCTCTGATGTTCCTCTTTCCTGCCAAATAAGTTAATTATATATAAAGCAGCACTTTAAAACTCCTGAAGGGAGGGGCAAATGTTTGAAGGAGGGGTGAGGTCCTATTTTTTTTTCTCCATTAAGATATTTGCTCATTGACAGGGAAATCAATCAAAGATAACATCAGATGCAACAATTCATATTTTTAAATGTATTAGATATAAAAACAAGATAGTCAATGATTTGGCCTTTTATTAGTAATTAATACTTTTGTTTTATTGTATATAGCCCTATGAAACTCCATTCCATATCAACGTAAATTAAAGGATTGAAGAAAAAAAATCAATAAAAACTCAGACAGAAGAGATAAGGAAGATTAAAAAAACATCATCAAGAATAGGAAGGGCAACCAGAAGAAACAAGAGATGAGTATGGAGTACACTTAGCAAGAGAGATAAATTAAAAATTTGATCAAACTTGAAGACAAGCAGAGAAAAGGGAAAACAGATTGAATCGAGCAAGGAAGATTTGAAATGCAGAAACAAAGTTTCCAGCCAATGAAACCATGTCTCTCCAGGTATGGTCTTAAGAGCAAGATCACTTTTGATTTAGAGATTGTTAAAATTTGATCAGGTCCTTAATTATTGTTCACAAAATTCTACTTGTTTAAACATGTTCAGTGCTGTTTATGGTAATCTTGAGCCAAAATCATGAAGAAGGGATTATTCTTAGGACTGCAGCTGCTTAGATCAGAACAAACACAATTGACAGTTACTTAGTATCCTGCTCATCAGTCCTGTGTGTGGGGATCTGATTTTATAGAATTTGGGTAAATAATTATTGCCATGTGAATATTTTGTTGATTTTACTATTTTTCCTAAGTAGTGCATATCATTCTCTTTTATTATTTATTTTTCTTGGTGCATTATAATTATATCTGGTAGTGGTATTCATTATTACATATTCACAAAAAGCACACAATATGATAATATAAATTTGGACAATCTCATGAAGTAAGGGAGACAAGTAAAGGAAAGAGACTAGGGAGAGGGAAGGGAGGAAAAGGGAAGTTAATGGAGAATGAAATATCAGACTCTTTTAAGACTTTATTTCTTCTCAGATCGTTTTTCAATCACAGAAAATAAAAGGAACCTAATGTATGGGTCTAAATATTATTTTACTAATAGGCTAATATTTTCCAAATTGTGGATCTGGATCTCTTAAAAAATCAGTTTTATGAGTTTCAATGAGTGAAATATTTTAAATATGTAGATTAAAAATGTCAGAGTGTGTTGCATTTAAAAATGGCTAACACTGTTTTGTGAAAACTTTGGCATAGGCATGTGTATTTTCTATGTGTGTGGGTATTGTGTATCATAATACTTTTTTTTTTGTACCAGAGATTGAACCCAGGGGTGCTTAACCACTGACCTCATTCCAGCCTTTTTAAAAATATTTTATTTTGAGTCAGGATCTCTCTATGTTGCTCAGGGCCTCCACTAAGTTGCTGTGAACTTCCAATCCTCCTGCCTCAACCTCCCAATCAGCTAGGATTACATGCATGCACCACTCACTCAGCATATATTGCCAATTACAGGTTGTACTAGTTTGCTAGGGCTGTTGGCAGGCACTATATGAAATCAAGGTGACACCAGGGTTGGTTCTCTTGAAAGCTGCAAGGGACAGTTTATTCCATGCTTTCCCCCTCCCTCCTGGTAGTTTACTGGCAATCCTTGGCACTTTTGGGCTTGAAGATGTACCACTCTGATCTTTGCCTTCACATTCACATAGTGTTCTTCCCATATTCATCTTTCTCTATGTGTCTTGTTTTTTTTTTTTTTTGTAAGGACACAGTCATTAGATTAAAGGTCTATACTAATGATCTCATTGTAACTAAATTATTTTCAAGAATCCTTTCTCCAAAGAAGGCCACATCATAGACACTGGGAGTTAGGACTTCAACATCTTCTGTGGAGTACCCAATTCAACCCACAACATGAATCATGGCTAGATAGTCCAAAAGCTTTTGCACAGCCATCCTTGTTCACACCAAGCTTTGACCCCTAAAACTAAGTTATTCAAAATGGTTAAAATTGCATATTGATTTGAAGATGCAATATGGTGTAGAGTACTGATTTGGGTTGGTCCTCTCTGACCCTAACAACCACAGGCAAATAATTTGTATGATTCTAATTACACTTCCTTTTATTTAGGCAGCTGACACACATCTTTCAAGGTGTTTAGAAAGTTAATAAGAAAGCTGAATAGTGATTTTTAAGGTCATATTTATGTCCACTTCAGCATAATTTTTATTGTTTCTTAAAGGAATAGATAATACTCATATAATAGTTTAGCAATATATTAAAATATGCTATCTAAATATAATTATTTTGTTAATCATAATGTAATTATGTAAGATTAAAATCTAGGAGGAGGGCATATAGATGCTGGATATTTGCAGCTAGCTGCATATATTTATTCCCTAATTCTTAATCACAGCACTGTATGCAGTCATCAGTTTTCTGACAACCATCTGCTTAGATGTCACTCACTCCTTCCTCACCATCTAGTTGAAATTAAAATATTGACAGAAATAATTTTTTTTTTCCTGGAGAATGGAAAAACTAATAGGGGTAGTGAAGCTAGATTGGTTTTTGCATGCATTGCCCCTGACAATACTCTGATGATTTTTAGTTCACTTCTTCAAGCCACGTAGTAATAGAGTAAGATAAAATGTAAAGCAAAGATTTGAGCAGAGTATGAGCCTCGTTTCTTCTGATGCCCTTAATATATTCCTGAAAAGAAAAAGAAAAACACAAAATCAAAAAAGGCTACCAGGCAATTTCTCTCATATCTTATGGTAGCTATATGTGTGATAAGAGTAGCACTACTAAAAATTAAATGTTCTACCATGTTAAAAGAACACAATGACAACAACAGCAATGAAAGAAGTGAAAAAAGATTTTTTTTTAATGCAATGGAGAAAAAATTTCAAAAAGTTACAATGAATGCAGCAAGTATGTGGGGGTAAAGAACTTTTATATACACTGACGGTGGGAATGTAAATTTTCACAGCCACTAAGGAAATCTTCTGCAGTTTCCTCAAAAAACTGAAAACAGAAATGCCATATGATCCAGTTATACTACTTGTTGATATTTATCCCAAAGAGATAAAGTCAGCATACTTTAGAGATGCATGCATAAATAACATGCATACATATCTAAGTTTGTCACAGTACAAGTCACATGAGCCATGGTACATTATCAGCCTAGGTGGCCACAAAGAATGACATTCTGTCATTTTGAGGGAAAAAAAAATGGATGGACCTGGAGAACACCATTTTAAATGAAATATATCAGACTCAGAATTTTAGGTACCCCATATATTTTCTCTCATATGGAAGCTGGTGGGGGAAAATGGAAAATAGAAACAAAGAAAGAATGCCATAAAAATAGAAAAGAGAATGACAGGGTAGAGGAAGGGATGAGGGGGAGGGGAAGGAGGAGGCAGAGAGACAAAGAGAAGGGGAGAGTAAAAAGGGCTAAGGAGAGATATTAGGGAATGAATTTTATCAAATTATATAATATACATATACCAGTATGGGGCTCACCATTCTGTATAGTTAGTACACACCAATAAACAAAAAGCATTAAAATACACCAAATGCAAATCCATTTTGAAATTCTTAACCTAGCATATTCTTTTTAGAAAAGATGTAATGTTTACACAATCCAACTCTGAAATTCTCTATTTCAATTAGCAAAGAATATTCAGTCACATAAAAAATTCTAAGCTTAGGTTTTAGAATTTCCTTAGGAGGTTCCTTATTATACTAAACACTTGATTTCCTACTCTTGAAGACCTTACAAGCTAATATATCTGTTATTAAAAGATTTGAATTTATTCCTCAAAACCATAAAGCCATGTCACTGCAGTAGTAGAGGACTCATATATACTTACAAGTTACTTCATTTTAAAATTGAGTTGGATTATGGCTAGAGGATGTATTAACCAGGAGAAGGATGGTCATTAGAAGCTGAGATTAAACAGCGAGTTGAAAGAATTGATTTTATTCCGGGGAACCACAAGTGAAACTTAAACGAGAAAAATAATGAAATTGTCTCCTCTGTGCCTATTCCTAGGGCATTAGAGGGCATTCTTTTTTGGAGCACAAATGCCTATCATAGTGAACACATTTTGGCAGTCATTCCTGGATGGCCCGAAGTTCTTATCAGCATTGCCCCAACTTCAATTCTCTAAACATCATCCCTGGCCATTTTTCTACACTTTATAGGGTGCCCTTTCATACTTCTTGTAATGGTTTATTCTGTCCCTGGTAGATCTTGCTCTTGTTTCATGGCCAAGGTCACCCTACCATCACTGAGAATTAGTCACTTCTTCAGCTGTTTATAACTCTTCATACCCCTCTCATGGCATTTATTACATTAAATTCTAGTAAGTTGCTTATGAATATGTGTCCCAGACTGGAGAATGTGGCCCTTAAAGACAAAGACAGTGACAGTGCCTTAGTAATACTTTTATTATTAGAGCTAGAAACATATAAGTACATGATAAAAAAATTTATTAACTTCGTGGGTCTCTTACACTAGAGTAGTTGTGACAACATACCTTAGGTCTAGTGGAAAAAAAAAAATCGTAGAGATAATGACAGCTGTCTGAAGACTTATTTTTCACTCTGGCCCGGTCCATTCTGTTCACCTTGTGGGAAGCTTTGGAAAACAATAATAACAGCCATCAGCACCATAATTTTATAGGATTTTCCTTAATTCATTTCATCTCTTTCCTCTTGCAGCTCCCTTATTCCTAGCTGTATGTCAACTCACAGGGAAGCTTTGTTTCACAAACATAATAGCTCTTTTCTGCCACTGAGCATTTTAGGCCATCTTACCAATTGTATTTTCTTGTTTTATTGCCATCGTTGCTTCTGGCCTGGCCAGCTCTGTTTCTGCTTCTGGGAGAGATTCATACTAAGACATAATCACTGTCTTTTTTTTTTTTTCTTTTCTTTTCTTAAACCCAAAGCAAGTAAATCTTGGAGTTCTTTCTTTGGAAAAGTTGTTTCCGAAAAGTTACGTTTATTTGGTAATGTTTTTATCATTGACAGTGTGACTTCTTATACTAGGACCTGTGCTGGGGACCTAAAGGGGAGGTAGAAGAGCCCATGACAGTGAGATTCAAGGAAGAGTGCTTTAGTGCTTGGATAAATATACTGCAGAGTGATAGGATGACAGCAGATGTAGCAGGAGCAGAGGCAAGCAGTGCTAGAGGAGGACAAAGGACCCAGGATGCAGAAAACCATTTTACAGAGAAGTGATATTTGAACTCAGAGGCATGAACTCAGGGTTTGCAAAATTGACCATAGGCCTCTAGGACAGAGGAAAGAGCATACTGAAAAATACAGAGTTGTAAAAAGTGTTTATTAGGCAAAAAATTGAGTTTGATCAGATTAGGTACTTGGGCTGTTGGTTCAGACAGGTATCAGAGTTGGTCTACTTTAGATTTTGGTCTTCCCTTCCCACACCAGGAAAGAACCCTGATTCATACCTGAATCTCAGTTCACAAGTGCCACCCTATTAAACATGCCATTTTTAGAACTCAGGGGAGAAACACAGTCACTGTCTGTGTAAACTCGATGGACAACAGTGCACACTTCACAGGGCAGACCCCCGTGTCCCCTGTTGATTTCAAGTCAAAACAATGTAGAATGATTTCTGGAGTATATGAAAAGGTGAGACTTCAGAATTTGGTCTGCACGATCCAGCAGAAATGTCACCTGTGGACTTCATTATCAAGAAGGACTGTTGCCTACATTGGGAAGGACTATACTTAACATTGAGATGGCCTGTGCCCACATTGAGAATGTCTGTGCATAACTTGAGGACTGTGCTACATTGAGAGGCATTGTGCATACCTTAAGATGTGAAAGAAACTGTGCTTTTTTCTGTTGAAGACTGAAAAAAAAATGAGCTAAATCCAAGAAATTAAGTGACTTGGGCAAACAACTTATTAGAGGAGTTAGGACTGGGACCAGAGCTTCTGGCTCACAGGCCATTATTATTTTCATTGTGTCATGTATTGGTCCTATAAAATAACTATTTGCTGGCATGTGAGAGACATGTCTAAGAATCTCCACACATTATAGGAACTATTCATTCCCTGAAAAAAATTTGAAGTTAGTAGGTTTCTAGTCATTTTATTCTTTTTTTTTTCTGACCAATCTTATTTCAAATCTGTACTTATTTCTGGATTCCCAGTAATAGAGAATATGTTGAGCTTTCAAAAAGAAAAATCCCAATCTTCTTTGCTGATTTAGGTGTAATTTCTAGTGCCCACTAGTTTTGATCTGGTTGAGGCTATCTGATACTATCTGTGTAATCAGTTTTAGGGTTGTGAGGGTGCCAGTGAAAAAAAATCCAAGTACACTCCTAAGGGGTTATCAAAGAGACTTCAGTGAATTGGCTTTTAAAAATTATGTGGGTAGGATTTATGGAAATTAACAAAGCATGATGAATCACCTTGTGAGTTGCAATGGTATGAAAGGTGTTAGCCTAAGTCCTAAAGAGAGAAGGAACTGACACAGGAGTCTGCAGGGAATGCATGTAAGTTATAAGATGCTGTACTTAGATATAAGCTGTGCTTATAACTGTAAGAATGCAGTCATTGCCAATCTGAGGTACCACAGCAAATTAGCCAGGGACCAAATACCCCAACTCCAATTTCTTTCTCCTTCATATTTCCTCAGTGGCCTCAGTTTCACCAGACCCAATAGAAAGTCCTGGAATAAGGTCATGCAAGTCAACATCTGAGAAAACAGGGTGGACTAGGAAAAGTGAATGGAGGATAGCCAAGACAAAGCAAATACAAATTCATCACTCCTACCCCAGCCCCAAATCTCTTCAATTCTTCCATTACACATCCCTTTCTGAATGTGCAACTCTACAAACTGCTCTGATTTCAAAAAGTTTACCTAACACTACTGGGAGAATTATGTAAATATGAATAGTTTGGCTGAGCAGTGACTAAGGAGAGAAGGAAACATGACCTCCATCTGCAAGCAGTGGTGGGAATGGAAATGATTTCCTCTGGGAACTCAGCTGGGATTACTGTTAAATCATTTGTATACTGTTAAATGAGTTGCGTGCTGGTGGGGCAAAGAGGTCTTGGAACTGTGTTTGCTGGCTTTCTCCCTACCTCCATCATTGTCTACAAGAATTTGAAAGGTTGAAAAAACAGCAAGAGAAGGCTCTGATTCAAGGTGATAGGACCAGGTGTAGTGAGGTAAAATCAGGAGAAATATATTAGAAGTTAAAAAACATGAGACTGCTCATACCAGAACAAGTTAATCTTTTATTAAAATATTCTAAAGGAATAAAATATGGGGAAAGCTCTTCTTTTGCATATTTAATCTCACTGAACAGAGCTCTAAAAATTTACCATTGAAAGTAATTTTTGTGGAGAAAAATACCATTCTGTTTATTTCTTCTTTGCATATCTAACAAGTACACTGAGCAAAATTAACAAGCTTTAGCAAGCTTCACATTTAGGATTTGACTAATTGATATTTACTTTTACTATATGAAACATAATTTTTGATACTAAACATTTTTAAATCTCTGAAGATAAAAATTCTCATTTCCCCTTTAGGTAAAATGCTGAATATGTAGTTTCTTAAAAACCTAACTTAATAAACATTTTATGAAAAGGGGTTTTGGTACAAGACTTGCCTTCTTTGAAGCAATATGTTTAAAACATAGTATAAGCCTTGCTAGTAAAATTTCAGTTATATTAAACATATATTGTGCATTTACTAAAACTAATATTTTCCCAATTTAAGACATTTTTGCCTGACCTGACAAGTTTTCATGGGTGAAATCTATTTTATTGTTTTTCCTACACATCCAGCATATTCCCTTAAGCATAAATTACAGTATAAAGTTTGATTAGACAATGTTGAGTAACCATAGCAATAATTATTACTGATTATACTGTCAGATGATGATTTAAGAATATTCAATGTCTTATTCCATTTAAATCTCTTAAAAACATTATGAAATAGTTCTGTCTTTGAAGATGAGGAGAATGATGCTTTAGAAGCTATAAAATCTTCTCAAGATTAGACAAGCAGTTGTAGAGCCAGAATTCAAATCTGAGAATCCTAGTTAATATTTTATTTATTTATTTACTTATTTTACTCATGATGCTATATTTTAAGATGGGTCCAGAACATAAGGAGCTGTGATTGCCAGGGCATCAGATTTTAACTGAGAATTCTTGTATATTTTTACATAAAGAAGCATCATGATAAAATTTAGGTTTTAAGAAGATAAGTCTTATGTCTTTTTAAGGTTCAAATAACACATAAAAACATTGTTTTAACTTTTTAGGTTAATGCATTATTAATATTTATTCAAAGTCTAAAATATGCTATAACTATAATGAAAATAGTCTATTCTTTAATGCAATAGTTTTAAAATCCCTTCTAAAAAACCTTTTCTTTAACAAGATTTTCTTTGCACACTTAATATGTAAAATATATTAAGGGATTTAAAGTAGTTTTACTAGTTTTACCTGTGATTCTGGGAAGAAAAAGTAGTTTCTGGAAGAAGTGCTTCTAGAAAAATTAAAAAAAAAAACACTTTCTCTATGGCTATTTCCCTTTCTTCTTGTTTTACCTCTTGTACCTTGCTGACTGGAACTTTAATAATCATGGTAGGTTACTTGCTGTAACAAAACCCACAAAATTTAAGTGGCTTAATGACAAAGGCTTGCGCCCACCCTTTCTCATCATGCCATTCAATAAAGGTTGCAGAGGGTAGAGGGGGTCTCTGCTTCATGAAGTTACTTAGAGAGACAAGCTGATAGATGACCCACAGTTTTCAGTGCATGGAACTTAACATCCAACCATCAAATCAGGATGAGAGAAAGCATAAAAATACACTCATTTTTAACTGCTTTGGCTGGGAAGTGATAAATCACTTCAACTTACATTTCATTGGGGAAAACTACCCGTGGCTCCACCCCCTTGCAAAGGGCTGGGAAACCTATAATTTTGCTGAATGCTCAGGAGGAGGCAATCAGTTTAATGAACATCTCTGGCACAGGGACTACATGACAAATTGAGATCTCTTGAATAAGGTAGCATACTAGATACTAAACATATGAAGGTGAGTAAACATGGTCACAGCTTTCAGAGAACTTTCTGCCTAGAAGTGAAATTTACTTGCAGAACTAAATATGAGCTAGTGATATCAGCAGGATTTTAAGTGCTATATTTATAAGCATTCACCCCATTTAATCAATGGGGTTATTAGTATTGTGCTTCCTGTTTCATAGATGAGAAAACTAAAGCAAGATATATGTTTCTAATGAAGTATGTTTATTAATATGTGAAGCCAGGACCCAAACTCAGACTGTCTTACTTCAACTCCACATGCTAAATGCCATCAAAGGAATATAGTACAGGTATACATGTGTCTCTGTGAGGAAGGAGTAGCCATGTGGTTGTGATAAGTGGCCATCAAACTGTGGTCTTCACTTGGGAACACAGGTTGACTGCTTAATGTCAGGTATTTTTATTATGGTGGTAGATTTCCAATAAAAGCTAACATTTTGAAAATGGTTTTAAGAGATAGGTGATTTGACAAATGAGAAATTAAAGGAATGGGATGTCTTCCAACGTCATGAGAAGGCTTTTAAGAAAGTATATATGCAAAAGCTAGAGAGAAGGGTGAAATCAGCCTGAGTAAGGATCATGTTACTGGAGTGAGGATTTTGGACTGGCTCATTTGTTCCTTCTTACTTTTGGATAAGCATCTGTCGATGGTCCTTTACCTTTAGTTTTCCAACAATATGTCCTTCACTCGCTTTCCTCAAGCAGAATGTAGATCTAAAGTATCTTTTCCATGTACTGGAAAAGCTTCAAAGAAGAATCAGGGAGCCCAGGATCTACGACACTAACACTCACCTTTTTTGAGCCGGGGCAAGACTCTTAGACTCTTTCTTATCTTGAATAAGAAAAAGTATGAGTCACATAATTTCTACAGCTCCTATTAATGTTGTGTTTCTTCGAATTATCTGAAATCCTAAGATCTTAATACCTAGTGATTTTTTAGAAATGTTTTATTTTCTATCTTATTTTTGGGCAACCTCATGCTGTGTGCCAAATTAGTTTTATGATATAAATGTTTATGTTTGCATTCTGTATATGTAGGTGTTATTTCCAAGTCAGAGCTTAAATGTTTTGAAATAAAATGATCTTGTTATACCATTAACCTTTCTCTTTACGCATTTCATTGACTTTCTGTTTTGTTTGCAGGATGAGGTTTTCACAGTTATAATTTGGCAATGGGATCATGGAAAATTTTAGGATATGAAGACATCCATAGGAAATATGAGTGGGAGTATGTTTTCCTGAAGTTAATAGAAGCAATTTAAAAATCAGACTCTGACAATAATGTTAAAAAATAACACGCTTTATTGATGAAAGGTTCTGTGACTATTTTAGTGGAAAATGAAAATTAGAAATAAAATTATTTAGACCTTGGCTGTGAAAAGCAAGTGATATTTCATCTATTTTCTGTAGTTAAGGAACAGAAATGTTTTATCTATTAAATTAAGCTGGGGCAAGCTATCACCAACCTACCGCACAAAAAAAGAACTCTATGAAAACTTCAGTCATTTTGATCTCAGCATGACTATACCCCCTGTGTGCTTTTATAATTCTCAATTAAAATGAGTAATTTAGTGAAAGATCAAGTCCCATGAGGAAAGATGCCAAGAAGGAATCTGAATTGTTAAAGAAATATTTTTCCAAGCTAATGATTGGTGATGCTTCAAACATACCTATGCTTATATTCTCTGATTTTCATCTTAACTGAAAAGTACTATATAGGAATTCAGGAATGGGATTTAAGAATGAGGATTATGGTATTACTAATTATATGTTTTTATATTAAACTTATACTATGTTTTCTTTTGTTATTGGGGTATATGCACTGCCAGATCACAGGAACCATGAAATTTTTCTATTTTTAATTCCATACATTGTATTTGTGTTTCTAGTATTGTTCTACCATTTAACTAAAGTTTGGCGATAAGGGTCTAATTTATATTGTTTAAGTAAGCAGTGTTACTTAGCTAAAGTCATACAGGTCATATATGTTCAGAATTTGAATCAAAATTCTTTAAAAGTGATTTTCTATTAGACATTTGCTCACTTATTTTTTTTTTTAATCTTGAACTGATGTTATCACAGAATTCAAGCATTTTGAGTGCATATATCCTGGGTCAAGTATATAATTAGCTATGAAAAACCTTTGGTGGGACCTACTTCCTACCCTGGTAGGACCGTAAGGCTGAAGGGCAAGACACACTCCTCACCAACCTTCCCAGTAAGGAAATTTCCTTGCTTCCAGATGTTTGAAACCTGAGTCAGATTCCTCAGTTAAAATGCAACAGTTCTCCTTAGAAGGGAAAACTGACTATGATCTTGAAAATTAATATTTTATTCTAAATTATTTTTCAGATCTCATGTCCTAGTACAGATCCAAGGGCATGGAATATAGGACTAAGGCACTGAAATACAAACTGCTTGAGGACACATGAAATGAATAGCTGAGAGTTTGCCAAAATGGGTTTTTCTCGTGATCACTATTAGCACATAATGGCATCTTTTTGTGGGTTACAAAAAAGCTCCCATTCTGGGTGGTTGAATTATAAAAATCTACTATTTTCCCCTGGTGATGTAGTCTTTATCTAAGGCAGGAGAGTTGGTGAGGGGAGCATGAGTTGGAATTCAGCCCTAAACTTTCCCCTTGGTTGAGTACATTTTTACACAAACTGCACAATCTTACTTTGAAAGCTCTAATTTTTCTTGAGAAACAATGGATAGCATGAGGGCATCAGGTCCTAGAAATGGGTCTAAGAGCTAAGCACGGTGGTGCAGTGGCACAAAACTATAATCCCAGCAGCTCAGGAGGCTGAGGCAGGAGGAATAAGAGTTCAAAGCTAGTCTCAGCAACAGTGAGGCACTAAGGAACTCAGTGAGACCCTGTCTCTCAGTAAAATACAAAAAACAACTGAGGATATGGCTCAGTGGTTGAGTGCCCCCGAATTCAATCCCTGGTACCCCCTCCCCCCCAAAAAAGAAAAGAACAGTATGTCTAATATAGAATTGAGGGCCATTTTTATTTAAGGATGAATTTCCCCTTGGGGGCCTCCTAGGAGCAGAAGTTCTAGCAGCAGCTTACACGGCTAGGGAGTCATTTGAGGATCCACTCTGGAATAGGAACTGGGCCTAATGCAGAAAATATGAGTTCTGGACCAGGCAAAACCATGGCTACTTAAAGGTGTTGTTTCAGTGACCTCCCCTCTAATAAAAAGCCCAAAAAGGATCTAGGTATTATTACCCAGACAGATATCAATTATTGCAGAATTTTTAGCCTATCTCCAGGGACCACTACAACAATAGCAAAGACTGCAAAAGATTTTTGGAAAAAAGTTATGCTTTTATTTTCCCAGAAAGGGGCTTCAAGTTTTACTTTAGGTTCCAGGCTTGAATAATTCTTGAATTTTTTAGTAGTCTTATCTATTGATCTAGTGTATTACCATTTTAATGTATAATAGTACTGAAAAGAAAACAAATTAATTTACATTTCCATTAAGGTATATGAGCTTCATCCAAGACTTACATTGACTTGGTTTGGGTCTACAATTGTCTAAATCCATTTAGTAAAATTGAGAGGTACATGGGTAACATCTGTTTGCTTAAGACTAAACAGCATAGCTGATCCAGTCTGTTAGTCTTTGACCAGCTCCCCAATTTCTTCTTGTATCTACCTTCATATTTTTTGATCCTTGTTATCCATACATTAGGACCAATATTTTTAATAGTGGTTTCTGATAACCAGTTTGATCATGGAAATTATATTTATTACTTTAGGGGAAATAACTAAAGCTGAATTCTTTCTATGAATTGCTTCGTTTGTTTTCCCATGAGAATGTTCAATGATACTCTCCCTCAAACAAAAAAAACATCAGGCGGTTGGTATGTACACAGCTTCATTTCTTTTAAGGAATTAATTTCAATCTGCAGATCAAACAAATATCAGGGGCCCTGGCCTGAAGTGTTTTGTTATCATCACTTTGAAAAAAGTCTGGAGTTTTATGAGAAAGCAGTTAGACTAAGATTGAGTGACTGCAGCATGTAGAAATATGTGGGTTGGTAGTGGAAATTAGAAGGAATGAGGAAAAGGGTGGAATATTTAGACTGCATAGACTGGGAGGAAGAACAAGAACATGTACAGAATTTCCATTCATTGTTCCCTGGCATCAATGCTGTATGCAGATGAAAAGGCCAAAATAAGCATGAATTTTGTTTTAATTAACTCTCTAAGATTTGTCTACCATTTAGGTGCCCCCTCCCACCTTCATCTGTTATTTTGTTCGTTTTAGGGCCATAAATATTATTAATCCACAGAGATTTCTTTCTGCTTCCTTTAGTTAATTAAAGACACTCTAGAATTTATCTTATGCTACCACCAGGAGGGCACAAAAAGTGAAATATTATATCTCTAGATAGTTCATTCATTAGCATAAAATAATCAGTAGGATTGTGTAGCATAGTTTCAAATACCTCTGCCAGACTTTCTTTGGGAGGATAAATGTAGTCAACAGAAAAAAAATAACGAAGAGGGAAATGGAGAGCAAAGAAGAGTAAAAACTTAGGGAGACAGTCGGCAACAAATTTATAGATCAGCTTTTTAAGAGATAGTTTAACTAAACTCTAACATGGAACTAAAGAAGCTATAACAATCCCCTGCCCAGGTACCATTAGTAATCATACAACAGTGAAGCCATCCTTCATCTGCTTTAATCTGTGTTGCTCAGTTGGGAGGAGAAGTGGGGCAGCAGAGCAGCTGTCAGAAAAAGAAAAAAAATCTCACTGATATGATATTCCTATATTTTACTTATTTTATATTAGTGGCTCTGTTACAAAAAGAAACTATGATATAAACTTCATGTATCATTCACTTACCACATTTTATACCAAACCAAGCAGAACCCAAGACTAGACAGCTCCACTATTTATATTCCTCCAAGGGTAGCTCATCCTGCCCTCTTTTTCCACCCTCAGTGTTTTTCTTCCTTCAGGGAGAGATTCTATATCAGTGTTTCATTTCTCCTCTGGGTGGACTTAAAGGCCAGACGTATTGATTATTAATCATTATATTGGGGTTTCTCTCATTCTTGACCAATGACACAATCTGCAGAGCATGATAGGTATACTGTAACTGACATCTGTACTGAAAAAAAAATCAGGTTATGGCATATATATATCTGTACTAATAAAAAAAGTCATCTTTCAAATCCTGCTTTTGTAAGTCTTTCTAAAGAGTCCACTGTGTTACAGATGCATAGGCACTGAGCCATAAATCCAGAACAGAGACATATCTGAAAGCCCAATTTAGGATATTCTTTACTTGGACTCTTGGGATGCTGCAGACTTAGCTAGTGCCACTGACTCTTTCTCTAGGTTGCACTGCTGAGGAACGTTAGGGAGAAAACTTGCAACAAGAGCTTTTTGGGTTCTAACTGCTGCCTGTGATCTTTTAGTTCATTTTACTTTGGCATATATTTTTATATGTATAAATTTTTCATCTTAAAATTATTTTGCCATTCATGCTTTATAAAACTTGTTAAATTCATGATATCAAGATGTATGTGACTGTCAGTATACAGTTTACTCTAATGTGGCATGGATTCTTATGAGTTACAGTACTATACCAATGTAGTTTAATGGTTAAGATGTTTTTATTTGGGCTGAACATGGAGTGAATGCTGGCTCTTGGCCTAATGTGATACTCAGGGTGAGTTACTTGACTTTTCAGAAGTTCAGTTTTACAAACTATGAACTGGAAGTAATAATAGTACAGACTTAAAGCTGGGCGCTTACATCTAGCCTAGGACCACATTTAGCATAAGCCTTCAGTATGTGGAAGCTATTACAAATGATGATGATGGTGACGATGAAGGCCAAGCTAGGATATGTTGGAGAATAAACCAGTTCACTGTGTGTATGTTTAAATAACTACACTGAAACAACAAGCACAAGCCAGGACTATCCTGGGTACAGCGGGACATATGATCAGCCTGATTATTGTAGGCAGCTGATAATCTAGGTATCAGTACAGGGAAATTAGATATTGAATTACTCATTTGGATCGAATGTCAAGAGAAACATATACTGACCAGAGTAATAAACCAGAGACAGTTTTGTTGTTGTTGTTTTGCTTTTAGAACCTGCTGTTAGCGTAGAAGGATCAGTTTATTATCATTCCTTTTGTTTTTCCTCCATGTGCATGTACCTACAGTTGCTCCTTCAGTTCCAGCATTTCTGACTGCAAAGGACAACATGGATTTATGTCTAATGACCTCTTGCAAGTTTTCTTTCTTTGCTGCAAAATTATGAGGGGGCAATAATTTGATTTACTCCTCTAGTTTTGAATGGTGCTGCCAATAAGTAAATTGGATCCTGGTAATCACAGTATTCACTTCTATTAAATGATCATCAATTGAGTTATTTTCCTTTTATGCATGTAATTTATTATGGCCTACTTTTCTCTTTCAATTAAAAAGTTGAAGTATATAATTTACTTGTTTCAAGGGATTACAAATAAGAAACTAGAATCTCAAAATTATTGTTTTAAAGATTCAATAATTTTAAAGATGTTTAAGGGTTTTTTTTGCCATTATATTGACAATATATGATTAGGAAATTATTTTGTTGTCTGCAATCAAAAACAATTATTTCCTTATACAAATCTACCTTAGAGAAAGCAAAGATAAAATATATGAGGAAACACATTTTACCTAATGATTTTCTTTCAGGAAAAATATTGCTATCATGATCCTTTTTAATTAAATAAGAATTTAGCACGTTTGCATGTGTGTTCTTAATGTCAGACTCTTTGGTTATCACACTTACACCTCTGTTATTAATGCTAGCCATGGTTTGCAGATGAGGAAAAGCTAGTTATCAATGAATAATTCAGATTCCATAACTGTCAGACCTCATTATTTTAAATAGGGCCTGGTAGTTCCAGTTGTAACCAGCTAATTGCCTCGTTTAAACTTAAACTGTTAGACTATTTCACATAATTCTCAAATTTAAAAAACTTTAAATACATTTAAATTTGCTGTAATACATAGAGCAATTTGCTTTAGATCAATCTAGAAGAATAAAAGGCATTCTGCTTATGATCCATCTTCAAATAAGAATTAAAATTTATTTTAATATAATCCACTAGCTGTCATGAAATGCTTACTTAACACAGAATGAAGAAAATGTTTTTAATTTGTAAAGAATAAGATGAGAATACTGAATAATTCAGCTTAAAAACGGATCTCTTTTGTTTAAACATATTGCCAAATAAAGGTTCAAAACCAGTTGATGGGAGGGGTCACCAAAGTTTATTGCTTTCACTTCCTGAATCCCTGGCACTTTTAAAACTAAAACAACTATAAATTTACTGGTGACATAAAGAATCTGTAAAGTCAGAGTTGTAGCAATGAAACTGCTCTGTTCATGTGTTTTTTTCAAGAGGAGCTGCTGCTAGGGCCCTTACTGACAGAGAGAGCCCTAGCAGCCATCCTTTCTTTCAGATATGCCTTACCTTTTTGGTGCTGCCCCCAGCCAGTGACTAAGCTTGGTAGAGCACTAGAGCAGGACTCCTGTGGATGGCAATCTAGTCTCTAGGACTCCTCTTCAGCCTCCCTGAAATGTTCTCAGAACTGTGCTGCTTCTATCAAATTCCCTTCCTCCTTCTCTCTCTCTCTCTCTCTCTCTCTCTCTCTCTCTCTCTCTCTCTCTCTCTCTCTCTCTCTCTTATTGTTGTTAGATCTTCAGTCTAAGGTGAAAACTCTCTGTACTTACTCCTGCCTTGTCTCCTCTTTATTATTTATTTATTGGCTTATTTATTTATTTATTTTGTGGTACCAGGGACCAAAACCAGGGGCACTTAACCACTTTAACCACTGAGTCACATCTGCAGCCCTTTTTATACTTATTTATTTATTTATTTTATCATAATGAATATATTTGGACATATCATACATACATAGACTATTATTTTCCATTTTTATGGTTGGACATGATGTAGAGTTATATTGATTATGTATTCATATATGAACATAGGAAAGTTATGTCGTATTCATTCTACTGTCCTTCCCCCTTCAATCCTCTCTCCCTTCCTCCTACTCCATCCTGTCCAATCTGGTGAACCTTCTCCCAACCTACCATTAGTCAGCATCTGCATATCAGAGAGAATATTGGGCCATTCAGCCTTTGGCTTTGGGGAGTAGGTTTATTTCCCTTAACATAATAGTCTCTAGTTCCATTCATTTACCAGCAAATGCCATAATTTCATTCTTCTTTATGGCCAAGCAATATTCTATTGTGTATATGTACCACATTTTCTGTATCTATTCATCTGTTGAAGGACATCTGTTGATTCCATAGCTTAGCTATTGTGAAATGAGCTGCTATAAATATTGATGTGGCTGTGTCACTATAGTATGCTGATTTTAAGTCCTCTGGGTATGTGCCAAGAAGTAAGATAGCTGAATCAAATGGGGGTTTCATTCCGAGTTTTCTGAGGAATCTCTATACTGCTTTATATAGTGGAAATTCTCAGTCCCACCAGCAATGTATGAATGTGAATGTACATTTTCCCCCACATCCTTACCAAGATTTATTGTTATTTGTATTCTTGATAATTGCCATTCTGATTGATTGATGAAATCTCAGTGTAATTTTAATTTGTATTTTTCTAATTTTTTAATTGAACAATTTTTCATGTATTTGTTGACTGATTTTATTTCTTCTTCTGTGAAGTATCTATTTAGTTCCTTTGCCCATTTATTGATTTTTTTTTGGGGGGGGGAGGTTAAGTTTTTGAGTTCTTTGTATATCCTTGAGATTAATGCTCTATCTGAGATGCAGGTGACAAATAATTTTTTCCAATCTGTAGGCTCATTCTTCATGTTCTTGATTATTTGCTGTGAAGAAGCTTTTTAGTTTTATATCACCCCATTTATTGATTCTAGATTTTATTTCTTGTACTTTAGGAGTCTTATTGAGGAAGTCCGTTCTTGAGCTGACGTGATGGAGAGTTGGATCTACTTTTTCTTCTAGTAGGCTGAGGGTCAATGCCTAGGTCCTTGAGTCACTTTGAGTTGAGTTTTGTGCTGGGTGAGAGATAGTGTTCTCATTTCACTTTGTTACATATGGATTTCCAGTTTTCCCAGTAACATTTATTGAAGAGGCCATCTTTTCTCCAATGTATGTTTATGGTGCCATTGTCCAGTATGAGATAACTGTATTTATGTGGGTTTGTCTCTTTTTCTTCTGTTCTGTACTGTTGGTCTTCATTTCTGTTTTGGTGCCAATACCAGGCCATTTTTATTACTATAGTTCTAAAGAACTCCCATGTTCTTGGATAGGCAGAATTAAATATATTGTCAAAATGACCATACTACCAAAAGCACTGTACAGATTTAATGCAATTCCTATTAAGATTCCAATGACATTCTTCATAGAAATAGAGAAAGTTGTCTGTTAGAGTCTGTAAACAAGTGTGGATGGCGCCTGGCAAAATGCCAGAGGGAGTGGTTTGTGAAGTAACACCATCCAGCCATTAAGTGTGGAGATTCCTTATTGGTTGACTGCTGTTTATGTTAATTAGATAAGCTGTGTGGAATGTATAAATACCGCTCCTGTCCTACAATAAACGGCCCCTACTCCTGCTGTATCAACGTACCCAAGTTGTTCGTCACCCCACCCCTCCCGTTATTTTGCTGCAGCCGGACTGCAGCAGTTGTCGTGAAGTTCATTTGGAAAAATAAGAGGCCCAGAATAGCCACAGCAATCTTCAACAAGGAAAAGTGAAGCAGGAAGCATCACAATACAAGACCTTAAATCATACCTCTTTATCATTTAAATGTGTTTTTCTCAATGAATTTCTTACACATCTAATTCTGTTGTATCAGTTGCTTCTTAGAGGACTTGGACTGACACAGTAAGAGTTCTGCGGTCTCTTTGGGTATAATTAAACCATTCTATTCACAAATCCAATCCCTTGTATTTGGCTTGGGTTTTCTTCAGATATAGTAAACTTTGAAGATCTGTCTTCTTGATAAACAAATATGTCCCTCAGATAGTTTTTGAGGCTCATAGAAACTCTTTATTTTATTCCTTATTCAGGCTGAATAACTCCACCATTTGTGGTCCTCGTGCATGTTTTTTCTGTTTCCTTCGTGTTCTCCATATATTCCAATGTGAATAGGTAAGAGATGAACAAGTATCTATTATTTGTGGCTCCTGTTGTTTTGTGGCACTGAGGATCAAACCCAGGTCTTGTACTTGATATACAAGTGCACTACCACTGGGCTACACTCCAGCCATACTATTTTTACCTATACACTTAATCTTAAAGTCTGGTTTAACCCTTCTTACAATGAGGTCAGTCCTGTGGAAAAAGTAAGTAGTATATAACCCAGGACGACAAAACATATTACTTTGATGTGGATTCTACATTTCTTTTATAAATTTGATTGAAGTAACATGACTTCTTAACACTGAAAGTGGATATGCTATAATAGAAAAATCACACAATTTAAAAAAATCAGTGACAATATCTTTTGATTTTTCTTGCTATTTGGTGAGAACAATTTCAGATTGGAAACTATTTGTTATAAGTTTACTCTTATGTTCATGGTGTATATGTGTAGAAACAGCATAACTTTCAAAATAATTCTCCTTTGCTTTCTACTGATGTTGTCTCAGGTTGGGCAGTGTCTCTGTCCTCCAACATCTAAAGTTTCTTGTGCTATTCTAAACACGGGGAAGCAGCATTTTTAAATAAATCACTGTCTTCAGCTAGGGTTGAGATGTTTTAAAATTTTATTATTGCAGAGTCAGAAACATTGTGCCGTACTTTTGTAAAAAAGTATGTTTGGGACCCAGGTATTTGTATAGTTCAGCTTTAATGCCACCTTTGGACTATTTTTGGGACCCAAGTTTAGTCACAGGAGCTGTGGGTCTGTGTTTCCTCAGCTATGAAAGGGGTGCATGAGTGGGGAAGGGGATGAGACCAAACAAATTCTAAGGTCACTTGTGGTCCTATGAGTTTCTGGTTTTAGTAAGTGCCGTTCACCCTCACTTCCTTTAAAGGAAATGTTCTCTACATATTTGAAGAGAGCCATTCTTTGTGTATGAATATAAATCCAAAATAGCTGAAAAAGCATAGCACATGGGGTTACCCAGATTAATCTTGTTTTCTGGGAAGAAGTGAAAAACAAATTTATTTTCCTCTGCTTCTGAGGTAGAGCATTTTTATTTACATATTCTTACACAAACAAGTGTTCCACCCCAAACCATCCCAGCATTCTTAACATGATACTAAGGTTTGAGAAAATTAAAAATTTATTTTCTTCTTTCAATTTACACATAAAAAAACAACTTGCAAAATATTAGGGTTTCCTGGTCAATTTGCTCCCCTTTGTTACTATGTAAACTCTGAGCAAGAACTAGTTCTTGTCTGCTCTGTAACATTCTGAAAGTATAATAGGCTACCATGAAACAATATTGTAAATATTTCCTCTTCATGAATTCTTATATTCTGACAGGTTTTTCCCCCCTGAAAACCCAGTGAAGATGAAATACAGACACATACAATTAATGTCAGTTACAGTTCATAGAAGCATACGCTTTTCTTCCATTGCAATAACTGAACATTTAAGAACTGAAGGGTTTACCATCTGTGAGCTATGTGTCAGCTTAGCTGTCTCAGATCAAGCTTCCTTTTTAAATATTGTGTTCTGAGAGAAGCCTACCCCAGTCTCTGAATGTCATGCTTGCGACTACACTCACATACTGTAATAAAAGGGAGGCCTCGCTTGTCTATCTTGAAACTGGCATTGACTTTATTCTTATGACATGTGTCCTTAATGAAGGGGACCATTATGTTCAGTAACTGACTGAATACTACCAAAATATATTGAGCATTCATGTTCTACATTTAGCATTTTAGATCATTAAATAAAGAGACCATAAAGATTCTCAATATCACACTCAGAATTTATTCCCTCTACATTGTGGTTTAGGATCTTATTGTATGCTAAGCATGTTGTAAGAAGCATGTAATTCAATTAATTTTGTTGTGGAATAATGAACATAAATGTTTCTGAGTTTTCTCTGTTCTTTTTCCAGAAATTCCATTAAATTTGATTTTTGAATCCATATTTGCAGCATAATGTTTTCTTTTTGTAAAAGTAGAAGACATATTTGCAGAGAAGAAATGGGGTAATTAGTAACCATTTAATTACAGCATCATTTTGGATTGTGTTATAAATTTCGATCATCATTTAGCATTGAGAAGTTGATAACCCAGGACAAGTTTCAGAGAATTAAATGGTCTGTATACACATAAATCTGATTCAAGTCACAGATTTCTTTGAAACCTCTGGAGCCTGGCTGCAGTGAGAATCCAGATGAACACCCTGCTTTCTGTATACACACATACACACACACACACACACACACACAAAAAAAAATTTCAGGGGCAAAGATTGGAGAATGTCTTCTTATGATCACTGTCAACACCTGTTCTATTGAATTAATAGAATTAATCCCTTTCTTGGATTATAATCTTGTGATGATTAGAAAGTTCTAGGAAAAAAGTAACTATAGTTTGCTAAGGTTTCAGTCAGACGTTTAATGTATACTGTGTGCTTCCAACATATGGTGCAGATGGATTGCAAGCTATACCTGAGCAATTGACTAGTTTTAGGATTTGGTGTTTATGTTGTGATTTTAACATAGCCATTCACTAGCTAGGGGTGTGTGTGTGTGTGTTGAAAGGCACTTAAGAAAGTTATTATTTGTCTTTATTTCACACAATATAAAAGAGGATGCTTTATCACACAAAATTTAAGAACATCCCTCATCACCATCATTGTTAGTTACCAACTTTTAGAGATTTCTTAGTCAACATGAGAAACACATGGCTTATGGACATATCTTTTTTTGTTTCTTGAGTCAACTTATGAAATGGAAAGTTTCTACCTTAACCTCTTAAAGAACAACCATTTTAATATCTCCAAAACTCTAGCAGCAATAATGATGAATTCAGAGTCACATGCTAAGAAGTAGTTAACTACAAAAGAGAGGAACCCTATTTGACTGTCAGTCATAGTCAATATTCCTGGTCTGTATTACATCTGTTTTTCAATGTTTAATTTTTTTGCCCACTTGGAAACATTTTAAAATCTTCCTCAGATTGAAATTTTTTAAAGTAACAAAGTAAGGCTGGGGGTGTTGCTCAGTGGTCGAGCATTCTTCTAGCATGTGTGAGGCACTGGGTTGGATCCTCAGTACCATGTAAAAATAAAATATTGTGTCCACCTATAACTAAAAAATAAATATTAAAAAAGTAATGAAATAACCAATAATCACTTGTGCACACACAAAATTTCATTACACCTGAGCTGGGCCACTCACAGGCACTCAGATCCTCCTGAGGAGTGTTCTCTGTCAGCAGAAAATGGCTTGCTGCAGTACAGCCTGCCCACACAGATGAACCCTTTTATGCTATCTATCTCAATTTATCAGCTCTTTTCTATTATTGTATCATTTAACAATAGTGTTGTTCTGTTCCTTATTGAAGTAGATAATGAATTATTACTCAATGTCCTTCTAATAGGTTTCTAGTGTCTGCAGTTACTTCATATTTAAGCATTTTTCCTTATTCCATTGAGAATCCAACCACATATATAGTTCTAGCTCATTGTGTGAAAGAAAGTACATAAAATGTGTAATTTTGTCTGTGCAGACCTTAAATAATTTTAGTTCTGTTTTTTTACAGTTGTGATTCTTCTTAAATTTGTGCTGATTTTATTTTTCATAAACTTGAATTGTGAAAAATTATATATATGTAGGTATATACAAAGTAAAAAGAAATATATAATAAACCTGTATGTATGCATCAACCATATATAACCACTATCAACATATGGCCAATCTTCTTTCAATACTCATTATTCTGCCATCATCATTGTGTTATTTTCAAACAAATGTCTAACATTGTGTCATTCCATCCATCAGAACTTTAGTCTGTATACTTAACATGTGAGGCTCTTTTGCAATATAACCGCACTAACACATATAAAAGATTTAAAATAATTTGTAGCAATAATTTCTGGTTAGTACACAAATTTCCTTTGTTTCATACATCTAGTTTATCAGTTGGTTTATTTAAATCTGAATTCACACAAACTTCAAATATTGCATTTTACTCATGTTTCTGAAGGCACTTCTAACAAATAGTTTCCTGTTCTTTTTTAATTATAATTTACTTATGGAAGAGAAAATGAGAATTTTCTCTATCTGGATTTTCTTATTTCATATCTCTAGTAATGCTTAACATAATCCTTTATTTCAATTTGATTAGGTTGTAGTTTGAATTTTTGTGAAGATGCAATAAAAGTAATTTGTTATATTTTATACTGCAATTCACTAGGGGGCATAAATTATCTGTTATTCCTCTTTTTGTGATCATTAGGATTTTTCTGGATTTAGATATTATCAATCTACTCTATCAATTCCACACGTTCCCAATCAGCTTTTCATAGCTATTTCTGATTATTGCTGAGTTCCAACAGTATATTAAGGGATTGTGTCTATTTTTGTTTTCTAAAATTCTACCAAATAACATTATTTGACATCATGCAATATGTTCATCAAGGAGACTAAGGAAGTATCATTTAGAGGACTATGATGTTTTCTAACCTTCTGCTTTTGTCTGAAAATGGGGGATATGAAAATATTTTCTAAACACTTTCTTTTTTGCTATTTCAATTAGTCAATACTGTCAATACAATCATTTTCAAATACAAATGACAAGTGAATTAACATTCCTAAAAATACTATAACATGACTTGCTACTACAAAGGAAATAGCTTATTTTAATTGCAAAACATGATTTCTACTGTAGGGCAGAGGTATCTAATGATTGATTGGTGCAAACAAAATGATTTTTCATCTATGTCTTATTTGATCCTCACAGCAACAATAGGCTATAAAGAATGAAAATACAATTTTCTCTGCTTTGCAATTTGGCAATTGGAAGTCAGAGGACAGGCATTATTTTCCATTGTTATCTAAGGAGTTTGTGGCAGAACTGGGATTAGATCTGTGGTTCCTGACTCTAAATCCAATGTATTTTTAGTGTGCAACACTTGAGCTATTTCTAGTTGGAGGCTTCCTGGTGATTTGTTAAATTCAGAATACATACTAATAAACCAAAATATTAGTATAAAACTGACAATGTGATTTACATGAATACATACAACAATTAATTGATATACAAAATATTAGAAGTTGTTTATGATATTTCATGGAGCCATGTCAAAGTAGAAACTATCTACCAATTTTCTTTTTAATTGCTAGTTGTGTTGCAGTAGTACATTCTCAAAACTTCTTATGAATCTCTAATATGTGAATAAAAACATAGAACAAAGACAAGGAATATTTTGTCTCCTCTGGAGAGCTTCATGGCATGGTGCAAGAAAAGAAGATAAACAAGTAATTACAGCATAGATTATTAGGATGGTAAGTTTTAAGCATTAAAAACTGCCATTGTTAACTTTATCCTAATTTATTTCTTATTACAATCCACATAATAAGTGACTAAATTAAATGTAACTTTCTCAAAACACATGATACATTTTACAAATATAGTCAGTTGCTTTCTTGCAAATAATTATATTTGCTTCAAGTAATTAGACATGATTGATGACACTTCTCAAATTTTCTTAAATTCTTTCTACTTGAAGAAATAACATTTTGGGGTTGGTTCTCAAAGGTCCACTATCTTGTAGCCATAGTGTCTAGCAATGGCCTTAATATCTTCCCTGCCACCAAAATGAGCCAGGAACCAGACTAGAGAGATCTGAATCTCAGCTGGGCTCAAGGTCCACATTGCACATGCCCAAGCTACCAATTTATCCTTGACTCTAAAACAGGAATACATTGCAAATATAGTAGGAATATGTGAATTGTTTCTAGAAAAAGTCTCTACAGCACCTCTAAAAATAGTTTTAAAACTGAAGAATAAATGCATAGTTGTTGAGGGTCCCATCAGACATGGGAGAACTATTTCAGTTACTTGGGTGACTTTTTTTTTCCAATAACTTACTCTCTTAGAGGAAATATTCATATTTGTTTAGAAAAGGCAATAACAGACAACATTAAAAGGTACTATAACATAAAACTAAGGGAAGAAAATAATATGGATATACTGTGAATATTAACATGAATTAGTTGAATTTTACTGTCATACATGTCCAGCCTAATGCCTGAATTAGTATGATGAAGATTTTGGTTGTGGAGATGCTCTTTAGCGGATTGGAAATGATCCCTAATATTTTTCTTGGTGTCTTTATCATCTATTTTAATCTTTGTGTTGTACATGACCTAAATTTTTACCAGGACAGAAAATTGGAGACACTTTCCCTAGGCTCCATATCATGAAAAGTCTGAAATAAGTCTCGTCTTTGCATCTTCAAAGCATCATATTTTTGTTTCTTCATTTAATAATTTTCTATGATATTTACTGTTTATCATAGTGTGTATGTGTGTGTATATATATATATATATATATATTCACACATTTATTTTATATATACACACACACATACATATCTCCCTCAGGGTATCTTATTAGACATTTATTTCTGCTTCCTAGATAAGGAAACCAAATCTTTATAAGTCTAACTTCACAATTGGAACAATGATTAGGAACTGGTCCTTCTGACTCAAAAGTCAAATAACTTTCATTTATTTCTTAATTTCAAGAGGCTTATATTATACAACAACTACATTAATTTTCCACAAGAAAGGGCATGTTCACATTGAGGCTGATACAAATATGTCTGTTGAACTAGACTTTGCTAGATATTTTAATGTGGATAGATTAGATGGAGATACTGTAGGAAGTTGAACAATGTCTACATACCAAGAAAACAGCACAGTACTTGTGCCAGGTTATAGGAAACCTTAGTGAATACGTATTGGCAAGGGATCTCCACAAATCAGTGACTCCTTGGGAATACTATGAAAATGAAATTTAGTGACTTTCCCCTGGAAACCAAGTATTAAATTAAAATAATAACTTTAATTGGCTCTGCTTGTCTTCTGATAATTTTGAAGTAAAAAACATTTTGAATATTATTCTCTTTAAAAAATTATGACACCTTTTTGCTACTTGTTTTAATGTGAGGATTATAGAAACATATTCATGTAAGCTATGAAACTTTTACATATAAAAGATCCTTCTTAGTGAGACCATAAAAATTATTAATATCCATGATTTTTATATTTAGAAAGCATTAGTTGCATATTTACTGTGTTTATGAATCTGTGCCAAGCCACATAGAAAGAATGAAAAAAGAAAAAGACTGAGTTCACAACTGGAGAAGCTTATATGAAACCACTTAATGTACACATGCTTTATGGCTGTACAATAAGCCTCTATACACACACATGCAGGGGGAGCCGGACTTTTTCACCTAGCCAAGTCACCCCATGGAGAACTCTGCATGGGCAAGGTATTACCCCTCTTTTCCACAACCCAGAAGAATCAAAGATGTGGCTCCAGGCACTATACAAAATGTCCCTTTAAATTAGCAAGAAGACCCATTCAAATATTTTATCTGTCCTCATGATCTCATTTATTAGTATGGAGTTTGAAGTTTTTTGCTGTACTGATATGTATATTCCACAGTGGCAAGAACTTGAAAATATCAAGTGTTCAATATCCCCAAAGAATTATATTTCATGTTATAACTTTTTTAAGTTTATTTTTTAAGTTGTATATAGACACAAAACCTTTTTTATAAATTTTTATTTTTATGTGGTGCTAAGGATCAAACCTAGTGTCTCATACATGCTAGGCCAAGTGCTCTACCACTGAGCTACAACCCTATCCCCCCATGTTGTAATTTTTTTTAAAAATGTAGACTAAAGTGTATTTTGCATTATCATGAATTTTTGTAACCCACAAAAGTACATTTTTATTGTGACTATTACACACACACAATTAACACAAAATTTCACAAATATGTGTACTAGAGTCAATTTCTTTCTTGATCATTTTATTTTATTTCTACTTACATTTATATAATATTCTAGTTAAGGTTTAATATTCTGGTTGCTACCTATAAAATTTATTTCATGTCCTAGTTATGCATCTAGATTCACAGATTGAATAATTTTCTTAAAGAACTTGCAGAATTGAAAAGAAAATTAGGCACAAATCACCCACAAGAAGAATCTACTTGATGCTTGTAAGAAAAAAAAATAAGAAAGTGATATGATGCTTCAGAAGAAAGCTAGTTTAGCTAATAAGTTGTGGTTGAGCCTAGTTTGTACCTTGAATAAGTTTACCTTTGCCACAACCCCAATGTTTATCGAAATGTTTATTTTTTAGAAGTTAATAGAATGTGTTGAACTTAATTGAATGAACTCTGGTGTGAGTGTGAAATAGATAAAACCAAGAAACCATATGGAGAAAGAATTCGAACAATTTGAGTAGTTTGGATGTTTACTCTTATAAAAGAAATAGAGTACCATGACTGTGCAAATTATTTGAACTTAAGTTATGGATTACAGGGAATATTTGGAAAGAAATGATAATAGTCATGAGATGTTTATAGAAAGAAATATGAGGCTCTGTCCAGTGTTTCATAGAAATGTAGATTCATATGCCTTTAATTTCTTTCGTCTAATTGCTCTGGCCAGTGTTTTGAGAACTATATTGAATAGAAGTGGTGATAGAGGGCATCCCTGTCTTGTTCCAGATTTTAGAGGGAATGCCTTCAATTTTTCTCCATTCAGAATGATGCTAGCCTGAGGCTTAGCATAGATAGCTTTTACAATGTCGAGGTAAGTTCTTGTTATCCCTAGTTTTTCTAATGTTTTGAACATAAAGGGATGCTGTACTTTGTCAAATGCTTTTTCTGCAGCTATCGAGATGATCATATGGTTCTTATCTTTGAGTCTATTGATGAGTTGAGTAACATTTATTGATTTCCGTATATTGAACCATCCTTGCATCCCAGGGATGAATCCCACTTGATCATGGTGCACAATTTTTTTGATGTGCCTTTGTATCCGATTCACCAGAATTTTATTGAGGATTTTTGCATCTAGGTTCATCAGAGATATTGGTCTGTAGTTTTCTTTCTTTGAGGTGTCTTTGGTTTTGGAATCAGGGTGATGTTGGCCTCATAGAATGAATTTGGAAGAACTCCCTCTTTTTCTATTTCCTGAAATAACTTGAAAAGTATTGGTATTAATTCTTCTTTAAAGGTTTTGTAAAACTCCGCTGTATACCCATCCGGTCCTGGGCTTTTCTTGGTTGGTAGTCTCTTGATTGCTTCTTCTATTTCATCCATTGATATTGGTCTGTTCAAATTGTGTGTATCCTCCTGACTCAGTCTGGGCAAATCATATGACTTAAGAAATTTATTGATGTCTTCACTATCTTCTATTTTATTGGAATATAGGTTTTCATAATAATTTCTAATTGTCTTCTGTATTTCTGTAGCATCTGTTGTGATATTGCCTTTTTCATCTCGTATGTTAGTAATTTGAGTTCTCTCTCTTTTTCTCTTCGTTAGCATGGCTAAGGGTCTGTCAATCTTATTTATTTTTTCAAAAAACCAACTTTTAGTTTTGTTAATTTTTTCAATAGTTTCTTTTGTTTCAATTTCGTCTACAAAAAAACTACTAGAACTAATAAATGAATTCAGCAAAGTGGCAGGATATAAAATCAACATGCATAAATCAAAGGCATTTCTGTATATCAGTGACAAAACTTCTGAAACGGAAATGAGGAAAAACACTCCATTCACAATATCCTCAAAAAAAATAAAATACTTGGGAATCAGCCTAAGAAAAGACGTGAAAGATTTATACAATGAAAACTACAGAACCCTAAAGAGAGAAGTAGAAGAAGATCTTAGAAGATGGAAAAATATGCCCTGTTCATGGATAGGCAGAACTAACATCATCAAAATGGCAATATTACCAAAAGTTCTCCATAGGTTTAAGACAATGCCAATCAAAATCCCAATGGCATTTCTTGTAGAAATAGATAAAGCAATCATGAAATTCATATGGTAAAATAAAAGACCCAGAATTGCAAAAGCAATTCTAAGCAGGAAGTGTGAATCAGGCAGTATAGCGATACCAGACTTCAAACTATATTACAGAGCAATAGTAACAAAAACAGCATGGTACTGGTACCAAAACAGGAGGGTGGACCAATGGTACAGAATAGAGGACACAGAGACTAATCCACAAAGTTACAACTATCTTATATTTGATAAAGGGGCTAAAAGCATGCAATGGAGGAAGGATAGCATCTTCAATAAATGGTGTTGGGAAAACTGGAAATCCATATGCAACAAAATGAAACTGAATCCCCTCCTCTCGCCATGCACAAAAGTTAACTCAAAATGGATCAAGGAGTTTGATATCAAATCAGAGACTCTGCATCTGATAGAAGAAAAAGTTGGCTCTGATCTACATATTGTGGGGTCGGGCTCCAAATTCCCTAATAGGACACCCATAGCTCAAGAGTTAATAACAAGAATCAACAAATGGGACTTACTTAAACTAAAAAGTTTTTTCTCAGCAAGAGAAACAGTAAGAGAGGTAAATAGGAAGCCTACATCATGGGAACAAATTTTTACTCCTCACACTTCAGATAGAGCTCTAATATCCAGAGTATACAAAGAACTCAAAAAATTAGACAATAAGATAACAAATAACCCAATCAACAAATGGGCCAAGGACCAGAACAGACACTTCTCAGAGAAGGACATACAATTAATCAACAAGTACATGAAGCAATGCTCACCATCTCTAGCAGTCAGAGAAATGCAAATCAAAACCAACCTAAGATACCATCTCACTCCAGTAAGATTGGCAGCCATTATAAAGTCAAACAACAACAAGTGCTGGCGAGGATGTGGGGAAAAGGGTACTCTTGTACATTGCTGGTGGGACTGCAAATTGGTGTGGCCAGTTTGGAAAGCAGTATGGAGATTCCTGGGAAAGCTGGGAATGGAACCACCATTTGACCCAGCTATTGCCCTTCTTGGACTATTCCCTAAAGACCTTAAAAGAGCACACTACAGGGATACTGCCACATCGATGTTCATAGCAGCACAATTCAAAATAGCTTGACTGTGGAACCAACCCAGATGCCTGCCCTTCAATAGATGAAAGGATTAAAAAATGTGGCATTTATACACCATGGAGTATTATGCAGCACTAAAAAATGACAAGATCATGGAATTTGCAGGGAAATGGATGGCTCTAGAGCAGATTATGCTTAGTGAAGCTAGCCAATCCCTAAAAAACAAATACCAAATGTCTTCTTTGATATTATGAGAGCAACTAAGAATAGAGCAGGGAGGAAGAACAGGAAGAAAAGATTAACATTAAACAGAGACATGAGGTGGGAGGGAAAGAGAGAGAAAAGGGAAATTGCATGGAAATGAAGGGAGACCCTCATTGCTATACAAAATTACATATAAGAGGTTGTGAGGGGAATGGGAAAATAAACAAGGAGATAAATGAATTACAGTAGATGGGGTAGAGAGAGAAGAAGGGAGGGGAGGGGAGGGGGGATAGTAGGGGATAGGAAAGGTAGCAGAATACAACAGTTACTAATAGGGCATTCTGTAAAATTGTGGATGTGTAACCGACGTGATTCTGCAAACTGCATTTGGGGTAAAAATTGGGAGTTCATAACCCCCTTGAATCTAATATATGAAATATGATATGTCAAGAGCTTTGTAATGTTGTGAACAACCAATAAAAAAAAAGAAATGTAGATTCTTGATTGGAAAAGACATCAGGATTCATCTGGTGGCCCATTCTCATTGCAAAACTGTATTTATACCACCCTTGAGTGAAAGCCATCCCATGTTTTCATGAAATGTTCTAGTGAAGGAAGAATATGCTTGGATAGGCAATGGGGCTATTATTCATTACTTAAATTCCTTGAGTTCTTTTAACTCTCCAGATAAAAATCTGCTTCTTTCTTTCCTCCATTTTTTCCCCTCTGTCTCTTCTTCCACAATAGTTCATCACTCCATTGACACAGTAATCTTTCTCATCCCTTGGCTTCATACCTTCAGTATTTTCAATATTTCTTAAACTCAAGGTTAACAAGGTCAGCATGCTAAAAATAGGCTGATTTCGTAAAGGAGAGCGAAACATCAAAGAATCGCAGATCCAATGCTCAGTTGTTCAAATTGTTACAGGCAGCATTTCATGGCTATTAGATAAGATTCTTCACTGTTTTTAAAACTATGTATAATATGATTTATAAAACAAGAAATAATATTCATTGAGGACTTTTTGGAAAATGAAATTCTGTTAACTGAAGGAACAGTGTATTTCCAATGGTTTGTTTCCATGTGACAGCCTTTTCTTGCCAAATGGGTAGTGATCTTTCAAATTCATTTCTACTGATAACATCATTATTTGTCTAAAAATTTAATGAGAAGCTCCTCTTGAGAAGTAATGATCTTATATTTAAAGAGAAGTATGTTTGACATAAGACTAGTAGTTTACTTAACTCTGTGTTTTCCCTTGGGTACTAGTCTGCAAAATGAAGTGATCATGGACCCCAAATACTTATCTTCAAAGATTCTACAATGTAATCTTTAGTCCTAAATACTGCGCATGAGTAGCTAAGCATTGTTTAAAAATATATATATATTAGTGGAAAATTCCCAAAGAGGTCATATTAGAAGTGTCTACCCAAATTCTCAAGCCGACATGATTTAACTACAGACTGATTGTACTTTTAAACTGTAAATCACTATTTGTATTTAAAAATCCAATATCATCTGAAATAGGTAAGGTTTTGAAAGCTCACAAAGAACCAAATACTAATGATTTTCAAATTCCATTTGAAAGGCTAATTGCGAATAACAAATGACTATATTGGTAGATTTGTTTTTCGTGATTAGCCTTTCATATCCTCACATTGTCATTGTAAAATTATAAAAAATTCCCATACATATGATCAGAAAAACGTGAGTTTTAAGTTTCTTCTCTTTACATTTCTTACAATCCTTTCTAATCAGTAGTAGAATGTACAAATGATAATAAATTTTAAAATTTATAAATGTTGAACTCATCATTTCTTCTCAATTTTCTGGCCCTTAGACAATACAATAATGGCATTCCCGAGAAGGCACATGGGTAGAAAGAAGAAGTGAGAAGAATTATATTGTGGCAAAAATGATAGAAAATGAATTCATGCTTTTAAAAAGTTTTAAAGTATGATCAGGAATATAGACAACAAGCATAAAAAATTACTGAAGACCATAAGAAAAAGTGAAAACAATATGTACATAGATTAACAAATATGTAACAATAATGAGAACAAAAGGGATTAAAATCAGAAAAGATGTTCTTGAAAGAATTCTTAGATGGGCTATAATTTTCAACTAAGTAAATGTGCAGGAAGTTTATTTCTGTGTGTATATGTATAGCTTTACTGCATTAGAGATAAGGGAAACATATCTAGAAGTAACAGTAAGTGTGGAACAAATGGCTTTGAAAATATTGAAAATGATAAGATGAATTAGTGTTAGAGGTGAAACTAAAGAAGAATTTTGTAAAGAACAGTAGTTTTGATTAGGTTGATCATATGCAGTCATATATATATGTATATAAACTATTTTGACCCGGAAGAACAGCCATTTAATATGGTTCTTTGTATTTCCTTCTTATAGCTCTAAGGGAAAACCAGGAAGGCAGATTCCTGTTGTTATGGCTTATTTCTGGAATGCACCCTAGAAGTTTGTGTGTTGAAAGAATGGTTCCTGATGCAGCAAGGTTAGAAGTGGAGCTTTTAGACAATTATTGGGTCATGAACACTTTTATGTCTATCATTAGTGGATTAATCCCTTGATAGCTAAATGATCTATTGGGAGGTGGGAACTAGCCAAAGGAAATCACACCCTGGGGGTGTGACCTAAGGTTTATCTTTTTTTTTTAATATTCTCTTTTTTAAAAAAAATTATTTCTTACATACATGACAATAGCGGAATGCATTATATTCATAATTATCTATTCACAGCACAATTTTTCGTAACTCTGTATATAAAGTATGTTAACACCAAATTATGCCATTATACGTAAGCTCTCTTATTTATTTATTATTTATTTGCATTACAATTCTTACAACTTTTCTGCTTCCTTTCTCCATATTTCCTGGCTGTCATAAACTGATAGGCTTTCCTCCACAATGCCCTTCTACCACAATGTTTTGGCTCACTTCAGGCATAGAATAATGGAGCCAGTCAACCACAGAGTGAATCCTCTCAATGTATGAATCAAAACAAATCTTTCCTCATCTAAGATGTTCTCTTCAGGTGTTTGCCCCAGCCATGAAAAGCTAACCCCCAAACTTACCAGGACTGGGATCATTACTGTGACTATATCTGAGCAGGAGGGTCAGAAGCCTATAGAGTTGGTTTGTGAGAGAAGTTTGGAAAATTTTAGAGATACAGTCTATGTAAAGACTCAAAATATTGTAAGTGGAGTTTAATGGATGATTTTAGTATTGTCTTGGAAAGCCAGAATGCTGATTGCAATGGGAGCATTAAGTACTGTGCTCATGATGTTTCAGATGGGAATGAGGACTCTATTGGGAACTGCAGTAGAGGCCATTTGTGTTAAATTCCTGCAAGCAAAACAAAACAAAACAATGCAAACCAACACATGCCAAAAAAAAGAAAGAAAGAAAGAAGAAAGAAAGAAAAAAAGAAAGAAAGAAAGAAAGAAAGAAAGAAAGAAAGAAAGAAAAGAAAGAAAGAAAGAAAAGAAAGAAAGAAAGAAAGAAAGAAAGAAAGAAAAGAAAGAAAAGAAAGAAAGAAAAATGGTCTACTTTTTGTCCAGGGCCTGAGACCCAAGAATAAGCAAGGCCCGATCCACTGTAGTTCAAAATTGTAAAATCATTTGAAAGACTTTGAGAAGACAGAACTAGGGTGCCCTGCTCCAATGGGGTCATCAAAGAAAATGTTTCACCATGTTTAGTCACTGAGGCATTCAGAGGCTACTGCAGCCATGGTCAAGGGGAACCCAAATACTGCTTGTTCTAGCATCCGGCCTTGACATCATTCATGTAGTGCTGATTTTGCAGGAGTGCATAATACTCAAGTTAGTGTAGGTTTCCACCAAGATTTCAAAGAAAGACTTGGGAGACTACAAAAATGTGTGGCACAGTTGGAGTTCCGGTAGACAGCTCCCAAGAGACTGATGTAAAAGCTATGAATGGGAAGTTGCAGCTTCAATAGATACCACAGAAAGTTAGAGATGCCAGAAGCCTTGAAAGTCTGTCAAGAAAAACTGCAAGCAGCAAACAGCATCAGCCCAAAAGAGAGGACAGATGAGTGGCCACTGAAGGCCACAGGGAGAGGGCTGCCTAGATACACTTTGGAGCTCACGTCTTATCCTAATGTGATCCTGCTGCTGCGGCACATGGTGCTATAGGACTTAATTTTTAACTAGTTGGGTTTCAGTCTCGTTTTTCACCTCTTTTTTCTATGCTCTTATTCATACTTTTTGAAATGAAAATATTTACTCTGTGTAATTATATACTACATGTGTATAAATTGCTTTTGATATTTACATGGGCCCATAGCTAATGAACCTCAGAGGACTGTCAGAGGAGACTTTGATCTGGCACTTTTGAGTAAGACTAGAACTGTTAAGTCTATGGGGACTCTTGGAGATGGATTAAATTTTACATTTTGAGAAGATGATAAGTTTTGGGGGCCAGACAGAATGCTATGGTTTAGATATGAAAAGTTTTCTGTGTTAGTCTACTTCTCATTGCTGTGATCAAAATATCTGACAAGAACAACTTAGAGGAAGAAAAGTTTATTTGGGGCTTATGGTTTCAGAGCTCTTGCTCCATAGTCAGCTGACTCCACTGCTCTGGGCTGAAGTGAGGAAGAACATCATGTCAAAAGGACATGGTGAAGGAAAGCTCTCAGTTCGTGGCAACCAGGAAGCAAAGAGAGAATATGTGGGTGCAAGGAGCTAGAGGCAAGATATTGTCCAGGGGCACAATCCTAGTGACATACCTCCTCCAGTCATGCTCCACCTGTTTACAGTTACCACCCAGTACTTGAAATTATCAATCCTTTGAATGGATTAATCCATTGATGATGTTACAACTCATGTAACCCAATCATATTACTGCTGGACATTCATGCATTAATGCATGAGCTTTTTGTGGGACATTAAAAATCCAAACCATAGCATCCGCCAAAGCTCATGTCTTTAAGGCATGATTCCCCATGTAGCAAGGGTCAGAAGTGGGCTTTTAGGCAATGATTGGATCATGAGGAATCAAAACTCAACAATGGATTATTTCATCAAATGAATAGATCCATAACCCCAAGCAAATGAACAATGAGCTGCCTAGTTGCTATTATTTGTCCTCTAATATAAGCTCTACCCAGACATGGGGAATAGTGATGACCAGACCCAGTGATCCTCTTTTTCTCAGAAATATAAACTATAAATATAGGAAAATCACTGATTATTAGTGGGTTAATAATGTAGGTATATAAAATTTATATTTACGGAGAAGAATTAAAGTAAGAATTAGTAACTGCCTATTTCTGAGAAACACTTCAGTACTTCTGAATTACTACAGTTTCCTTGCAACTAGAGTTTCATTTGTACCCTAAATATATTCCTTTCTCTCTAAAGCCAGGCAATATGGTGGGAATTCTTTCATTTGTGCATCCTTTGAACAAATATCTAACTTATTAAAGTAGTTGGAGCGAGCTGTATTCATTTCAACCAAAAGTTATCACACACAAATGTGAAGTACAGACCAAGAATTTAAAGAAAGATGAAATGCTTTAATTTTTGAGTTAAGAATGAAGAGAAGCCAAGACACTGGTTATTTGACTATATAATCAGCCCTGAAAAAAAAACTGAGTTTAATATACCTTCTGAAATAGAGCTAAATAATGTAACTTTCATTCCTTTCCTGCCCAGTGCCAATCTAAAACCTCTAGAAAGATGGCCTGTCATCCTGCTTGTTAATTTAAAATTAGTCCACACACCCCCAACTTCCCTGAACTTGGGAGCAAAATCTCCAGTAATGAGGTCACACTTTTGAGTGACATTCTCAACCCATTGCTTTAAATGGTCAGAATCACTATGACACTATGATTAGGATCCTATTGCTCCTCTGTAGCAAGTGCAAGTTTAAAGTAAAGTAATGTGCACAATTGCTACAATTTTCTATTTTAGAAGATACATGAGTAATATATTAAGGATTTTAGCTAAAGACATTATGTTGAGGGAACACTGTATGGATAATATCACAAATATGAATAAACAGTATTTCTTGAGTCTAATACTTGTTACTTAATTTATTCCATGGCTTTTAAAGATCAAAATCTCCTTGAATTTTTGCCACATGGAATCCTCATTTACTTTTCAGGAATTAGTCCAGAATTTCCTATTATGTATTATGGTATCTGGGCTTTTTTTTTTTTTTTTTGCTGTTATAAGCATTTGATGTCCTTTTAAGAAACTATAGCTTTTTATATGCTGGGTTTTTTTATATGCTGTTTTTTTCTTTTTTTTTTTAACTCCAATAGCAGTCAGCAGTCTGTTGTTTGTGAGTTTCCAAATCTTCAGGAGGATGAAAACCTGTGATAACAGAAAATTTCACAGAAACCAGATTCTCTTCCCTACAGATCAGCTACCACAACCCTTGTCCAAACCACTTCTTTTGACAACTAGAACTTCCTAAGTGGACTCTCTTCTGCCATTTTTATTCACAAAACATGTTTCCCATACAGAAAATAAAGTCAGTTCTTAAAATGATTCATCTGATTTTTTACTCTCTCTGTCACACACACACACACACACACACACACACACACACACACACACCCTAACACTATTTAATGGCTGTCCATAGCATTTAAAATAAAATGCAAATTTCTCCCTGAGAATTCATCTCTAACTTCATATTATGTAGTTCACTTACACATACAAAACTCTAGTTTTCTCTTGGCTTTATTGCTTTGTACTTAAATGTTTTAATCTTAGTCCTATAGCAGATATATAAATTGGCCCTCCCTGTTCCTGACTATGACCAAGCACCACTTCCTTAGAAAGGTCTTCTCTGACCAATCCATATAGAATGATTTTTCTCTAGCTATTCTCTTTTTCATCATTTAGTTTTTTTTCATTCTTTTGGTTTGTACACTGAACCACTTCCAGTTGTGTGGGCCAGGGTAGTTCAAATCTTGTTTTACACAGTGCAGACAATAAGGGCCACAGCAACTTTCTGTAGAAAGCATCCCTTTCTTATGTTTTTTTTTTTTTTCAGAGTGGAGATCAACCCAGTTGGATCCTATACAAGTGAACACTGCAGCACAATTCCAAGGAATAATCAAAAATACTGGATTTAAAAATATAGACCACTATGGGAAAATCAGTATCATACCTATGTTCTTTTTTTTTTTTAATTTTAATGTTTTCCTACTTGGAATTGAACTCAGGGGCACTCGACCACTGAGCCACATCCCAGTCTATTTTGTATTTTATTTAGAGGCAAGTTCTCACTGAGTTGCTTAGCACCTTGCTTTTCCTGAGGCTGGCATTGAATTTGCTATCCTCCTGTCTCAGCCTCCTGAGCCACTGGGATTACACCACTGTGCCCAGCATCGTTGTTGTTGTTGTCTTAAAGGCAATGTTATTCTTTAAGTTAATATTCCTAAGTAGAAATTTACTTGGAAGAGCCAGGTGTGGTGGCATGCACCTGTAATACCAGCAGCTCAGGAGGCTGAGACAAGAGGATTGCGGGTTCAGTGACAACCTCAGCAACTTAGCGAGGCACTAAGCAACTCAGTGAGACCCTGTCTCTAAATAAAATACAAAATAGGGTTGGGGATGTGGCTCAGTGGTTGAGTGCCCCAAGTTCAATATCCAGTACCAAAACATAAAAATTTTTTAAAAAAGAAATGTACTTGGAAGAAATACTTGGACAAATGTGTAATGATATGTGAATACAAACTTCAACACAGGGGGACTACTTAAAGGTCCACTCAGTGATTACTTAGTAAATTACAAGGCAGCTACACAAGGAGTAGAATGCAATTCTTAAATGGATGGTATATCTATATTCTCTAATATGAAAAAAATCTTTGTGACATGCTTAGGGGAAAAGAGGGCTGCAAAGCAGCTCATGCTCAAGGAGTTGTTCATTTAAACTCTGTACTTAATATTGATAAGGATATTTTTATATTGGACCATAAATTATTATAGATATTTAACAAAATTCTGTCTGTAGGTAGTTATGCCCAGATTCGGAGCTTTCAAGAGATTTTAATTTTTTTCTTTATAACTTTCTCAATTTATTTTACAATGAATTTGCACTTTTTAGTACAAAGAAAATGAGAAACAATAAAGGATTCTAGCAAAAAAAAATTCTGTTTGAAGACAATACAGCAGAATGGGGAAATAATTAAGTGGGGGGAAAAATGAGAAGTGGCACAGCCATACAATGCCAACGTGCATGAGGAGATAATGCACAAAAGGGATTATGTTTTAGAGTTGGTAGGACCAAAATTAATTCTTTGTACACTCTTTCAAAACTCTCAATAATGCTATATTATTTGTATAATTGAAAATATTGTTAAAGATTAATCTGAGCATAGATGCTGATCTCTTGATAGAGTCTGAAAATTCATACAAGTATTCTGGAATAGAATTTGGACAAAAAGGCTGGAATATTAAAGTATATTATTATTATATTTCTGTTTTATATATACATATATACTTAACCATGAAATAAGTACAGTAAAGCTACAATATTTTAAGTCAGTAGAGAAGTAAAGTTAGTTTTGAATTCTACTCTAGTCTGCCTTCACATAGAGTTCTATCTTGAAGACCTCTTTATAATCTACAGACTGAAGAATTTCAGAATGTAGACTTCAAAGCTTCCATTCCTGTTACATTGGCAGAAGTACTTCCTCTCCCACTCGTTCACCACTTTGAACTATAATAGTAACTAATCTAGTCACCTTGCAGGATCTAATGGGGCATATATGCCATAGGTAATTCTTGGTACTTTCTAAGAACTTTGATCCTGTACTCTCTTTTTTCAGTTACTAGAAGAACATCTAGGAATGAATCTAGTAGAAATGTTTCTATGTAGAATGAGCATGATCAAAAATATTCTGGATGGCTAATTATGAATGTCTTTAATGCTGGCTTTAATATCATAGCAATTCCAATTTTGTTGTGTGGCAAATGTTCCATATCTGCTGGTCCATCAGTATTATTTACATCATTGATGTGTACATCCACTTACATAAAATCGTTGCTATATGGTATATCAGTAATACTGAAGTTAGTGTCAATATTGACCTAATTTAAAGATGATATATATAAGCAGATAAACTCATGCAGTCTCTGTTTTTCCAATTGAAATTCATATCTTACTTGATCATTTTAGAAACTGGTATATAAAATCCATGAATGAAATTTTAGAAAGACTGCACAATGTAGGACAGACAACAAAATACACATATTATTTTCATGGATCTTTTAAATAAGTTACTATGTTTCAAGCAATAACTGATTTTTTCTTTCTCCATTTTTTCCTATGTATTGATTCCTATATCTAAATAGTTTAAATAGCACAATAGTTTTGGAGGATGCTGAATAATAATATGATTCAGGCAAGGCAAAAGTTGTTCTTGGAAGCAGACCTTGTAAGCAGGCAAATGTTGAAACACGTATTAACTGAGCTTCTACACTGTATATGATACATGGAAAGGAGGATTCCAAGATAATAAGATAGAGTCTTGTCCTCATAGTCTACTAGAAAACAACAACAACAACAACAACAAAAATAAAAACAAACCCCTCCACCATGTGCAGACACACCACAGTTTATAATATAATGTGAAATGCTCTAAATGGAGGTCTGTGAAATGTAGTGTCTGAATATAAAAGAAGAAGCAATTAATTCTGCTGGAGGGACTGGGGGAGAATTGGTCTTCAAGGAAAGCTGCAGACTGGAGAAGCAATTTGTGTAGGGTCTTGAAGATATATTATTACCAGAAGACATGTAACAGGGTTTCAAGAGAGGACTGAATGCTACCATATAATGGAAAAAGAGCATCAACTATCTTACTAGTTTAGTATATTCTCAAATTATTGGATGGCTTCATTTGTTTCATTAGCACATTTTCTGGTATTTCTGTTGTTTGCTTGAATTCTATACTTGTAGAATTTAATGTTGTTCTTTACATGAATTTAGCACCATGACAGCAGAGATGGTTGGATATAGATCTGTATCACTGAAGAAGTTGATGGACACCTTGATGTATATAACAGATCTTTTTCTACTAGCATGAGTGAATGGAATCTGAAATGGAGACGAATATTGTAATCAACCAGCACAATTAATATGAAAAGCTCCAAAAGAAAATAATATTTCTCAGTTTGTTCTACTTCCTGCTCTCTGATCTCATGACATTAAACCATGCTATAATCAATCTTAATATGGTGTAATTTTTTCCAAAGTTTGGGCGGGTATACAAATGTGTGTGTGTATGTGTGTGTTTCTGAAGAGTGTTTATAGATCATAAAATAATGCAAATACTTAAACCTCAAGTGTACTTTGTTGGTAGAAAAAAAAGAAAAAACAATATTAATACTGACATTAGAAGTAGGCTTATGTTAAATCTCATGTGACACAAAAAGGAGGAATTGTAATTAGCAAGATAATTCTGAGTACACGTGTGTGAATGTGTGTTTGAGTGTGTGTATGTGTGTAGAATAACTATAAATTTAGCATTAATCTAGAATGGATCTAGAAGACCTCAATATGAAAAGGGATGCTATCTAAGTATCCACCCCAAAGGTTTTCTTATATAATTCTCACTGAAAGAAGAAAATAACAACTTTCCATCAGGAAACTATGCTGAGATTTGGACTTAGAACGATAGGTGAAGGTTCAATGCAATAATGGAAAGTATAGAGAAAAATTTGACCATCTGATTCCTGGCTAGACATGTGTGACTTTTGAAAAGAAAATGATCACTAAAGTTGCTAGCTTCCAACCATTCATTTGTTCAGTTCTTTCCAAATATTTGTGGGTATATGGCAATGATTATTATCACAAGCAGAGTACAACTCTGTTGGCCTAGATCTTAGCAAATTAGGATAAGTTTAAGCTCTTTCATGAACTTTCTCTGCCAATATCTGTAGACATTTAAAGCTTCCTTCAAACGTATATGTTCTTTCTGTTGGCTAAGCTTCTTTCCATTTACTGCACAGAGTAGAAAAACTACATTGTCTGTAAAATGAGTAAACACAGTATACTTTAGAATAATTTCTGTTTAAGGGAAGACTAGGGAAGAAAATGTAAGTAACAATGAGAACTTACCCACCTAATAAATTCTTATAAACTATGACTATCCTCTAAATAGTCTCATTCCCAAATGATGACCTGTAGAACTTCTTTTTAAATGATGTTCATCTTGAAAAAGGAGATATATTAATGAGTGTAAGTAACATTCACTTGTCTGTTGAGAGAGCCCAGAATTGTTTATCCTTTTGACATTGTTTTGTTCATAGGTGGTCCTGTGGCCTAATTCTATGTAGATGTGGGTGGTCATCTCTTAAGATTCAGATTTATTGTCATGAAAGGAGAAAAACTTTATTTTTAGCTCATCTAACTATTAAAGCTTATGTGTCTGCTCTTAATCAGCAACATAAAATTTCAGCACTCCAACTTCCTGACAGACTAAAGCCTCAAATTTGCTGCCATGAGTAACAAAAATAATACTTAATGTGTCTATTCTTCAAAATGTCTCACGAACTTTTAAAAATCTATACTCCCATTAATAAATATAAAACTCCCATGTTCTCCCAGAGAGTCTCAAATGTTTATCTCTTGAAAATCATTACTTCGTATATATTCCCACCAATCAAAAAGTTTGCTTTACTTCCTATAGCTATTGTATTATAATTATGATGACAATATTTTTTAAGTTCTATATATTTTAAATTACTGTAATTTTGAATTTTCTTTATAGTCTTTGTTCCATTCCTGAGGTTTGACATCTGTTTGGGGGGTGGACTTGCAAGTGATAAAGTGTGCCTCCAACTGAGACCCACTCTTGCAGTTATCCTAAATATTCTAAATGTAACCTTTGTATCTAGGCTGATCCATTAGAGAGTAGCCTAATTGGTTTACATCACCTCCCTACTTCTTCCACCAGCAATGCTATTAAGGAATCTGTTTTGATCTTTTGCATTGGCTCCCATCAAGAGACACTAAACCAGAGTTGTACAAAATGTGATAATGTATTCATTACAGGATTTTTTGAAGATATAATATACAGCATTATACATATTCTTTTCATGAATGCATGAAGACATGCATGGGTGAAAAGGAGCTAGATTTTGATTTTCCTAAAAGAAAATTTTATTTGTTTTATCTCTTTGTGCATCTGTGACTCTTCTGCTTTTCTCTTTGCTCTGATCCAAACATAATCTCACCCCTTTGCAATGCACATGACTTTATAATGTACATTTTTTTTTGTACCGTTGATTGAATCCAGAGGTGCTTAGCTGCTGAGCTACATCACCAGAACTGTTTATTCTTTATTTTGTGGACAGGTACCACTAAATTGCTTAGGGTCTTGCTAAATTGCTGAGGCTGGCCTTTAACTTGGGCAAATCTTCCTGCCTCAGCCTCCCAAGGCACTGGAATTACAGGTGTGAGCCACTGTGCCCGGCTATGATGTACCTTTTCATTGGTACATTATAATTAAGCATAATAGTGAGATTTGCCATGCCATGTCACCTGACCTTTGAATATTTGAAAGATCAGCTTGGGACTCAGCCCACCACAGACTGTAATCTTGGATTTTGGTATTTGCTAGTCCTATGGCCTTAGGTCACTAATTTCCCAATCTGGAAATAAACTAAAAACAACTTCCTCATGGAGTAGTGTAGAAGATTTAGATGATTTATTTAAAATGTCTAACAATACATAAAACACTAATGTTAGAAAAATTATGATTTCCATGGTTTTACTTTTGCCCTGATACCTACCTTTATGGTTATGGATCGATCTCTCTCTCTCTCTTTCTGTGGGGGTGTATATGTGTGTTGTGTGTGTGTATGTGCATGTGTTGTTTTCCATTGGATTTTGCAATATTTCCTTAGGGAATTTCAAGTATCCTTTAAAAATAAATTGAATGAATGTAAATGAAGATCATGGTCTATGAAGTTGGATACTTCACAGCAACTTCGGGAAGCCAGCACTAGTGAAGAAAGGGAAGAGGGGGAAGGAAGGAAGAAAAGAAGAAAGAGAAGAAAGGAAGATGAATGAATGAATTAATAAATCAAAAAGAAGTTATCTAAAGATATTAAGAATTTTTAAATATTTCCCCTTACTTAACAACAATGCATATGATCTGTCCTCCTAAAATATGGTTATATGCCATTGTTGGGATTCTTCTCCCTTCTTTCCTTCTTCCTTCCTTTCCTTCTGGCTTCCTCTTTCTTTCTTTCTTTTTTCTTCTTTTTTTTTTCTGGCTACTTTGCCCTGCCCAATTCTAATAATACCCCTGCTGCTTTTAAAACTTGAATCTATGCTGTTTCTCTGATCTTTATATCAAACTGTCGGAGATATTTAAAGTACTGGGTAGAATATTAGGTGGAATAAGCTTGAGAGTGCCACACCTGAGGTGGTAACTTTCAAGAACTGGCAAAGATCTGCCCTCACTTCTTCCCCTGACCTTGACACTATGATGACCTGGTAATACATAAACACCCAGGCCAGCCTCTGAAAAGCATGGTTTACTCTCCTTGGCAACACCTATTACATGGACATAAAACCTAAAAAGTGAGTTTGAATGAGAAAGCCAGTGTCCTAGGTAAGTCTTAAGGTCAAAATAACATTTCAGCACATTTAATTTAGAATAGTTCAATGCTTCTAACATTATGAACAGACAATACTGAATGTATATTTGTTTTTCTTTCTGTTTTTCCTTCCTGTTTTTCTTCTAATAATAATATTAATTAAGATCCTATGAGTAGCATTGCAATAATAACTAACCACAGGGCATAAATTTAGACAGGATTTCTTCAGTACCTCTATGCTGTAGGTAGATAAAATTGCACTTAGAATCATTATTAAATGTAGGCATATATTTCCTAAACTGAGCTGAAAAAGAAGTAAATAGAAACTCAGAAATTAAAGTAACTGATAGGGATAGTCACGCACTATATATATATTTTAATTCTCGTAGTGATTGTCTTTTATAGAAGTGGATTGATTTCTCTTTTGACATACTTTCTTAAAACTATTCCAAACAAGGACAAAAGGATTCATTCTCACCACTCTAAACATTGCTTCCATGCATGTTACAAACGACTTCTTTGTTTCTGAGCACCATGATCAATTCTTGGTCTTTATCTAAATTATTAGCCTAATTAATATAGTTGACCATTCCCTCTTTTTTCATATACTTTCTTTATTCAAATTCAAGAACACCACATATTTTTCTTCTCAGATTTCTCCTTTTCTTCTCAAACTCAATGTTGGAGATCAGAGCTTTGCCCTTGGATCATGTCTTCTTAGTATAAACATTGAATTTCCTGGTAATCTCATCCAGAGTCATACCTTTACACACTAACTATAAACTGATGACTCTCACATTTGTATCTCCAGTCTGAACCTCCATTCTGAACTCTGGTCTCATGTTCTAAATACTTGTTCAACATCTCTCTCTGCATGTTTGATATGTCAAATCGTATACCCCAAACTGAATTTCTGATCTCTCTTGTACTCAGTGTTCTTCTTTCTGCCTTCCCAAATTTGATTGATCTCAACTCTTCTAATGGCTCACATCAAAAACCTTCTAGTCACCAAGACTCTTCTCTTTCTGTTCCCTCTCCTCCTCATCCATTTGTTAGGCAATCTTGTTGGCCCTTTTCTTCAAGATAGTTTTATAATCAGATTACTTCTCACAACTTCCTCATCTATGGTCCAAGCAACCATCATCTCTTGCCTGCAAAACCATAATAGCTTCATTAATAGGCCTCTCTACTTCTATGTTTATAACAAATAGTTCCACTTTCAACACAGCAGCTACATCACTACTGTTGAAATATGTCAGATCATGTTGTCCCTCTGTCCACAACTTGAAACTGGTGTCTGTGGTTCCACATAGGCTGTGTGCTCTACTCATCATTTGTCTCTCTAACCTTATCTTTTTTTTTTTTCATTCTTCATGACCTTTATTGACCTCTATCCTATTTCTTAAACATGATAGCCAAGTTCTTACCTTAGGGCCCTTGCTACAGTTCTGCATATAACCTAGAATTTTCTTTCCATGAATATTTGTGATACTGTCTTTCTTACATTTGTCAAGCTTTGCTCAACTATTATTATTAGTGATGATGAGTTCCATTTCCCCAGATGTTGAAGACTGAACACCCCAGAAACACCGAGGAAGGCATAGAAAGCAAGTTTTATTTAAAGAATATTGACTTCTCCGCAGAGAAGGGGCCCAGAGCTGGGTGTCCATGGGAGGGAATGAATCTTGTCTTTTCATAGTTTCCATGTTTCCCTTCCTTTTGTCCTGCCCATGAGGTAAAAAGGAGAGAAAAGGATAATTCAAGGGTACCCCTCCCCATTTACATTGTCTGTCCCAAGAAGCAGGAAGGGAGCCACCCAGGGAATGCCCATTAACAATTCCCTGCTGAAAGGAAAAATTCCCCCAGAGGCTGGTGACTTTGGCAAGAGTGGGGTGAGGGAGATGTTTCCTGAAGGTATTAACATTCCATTCCCTTTGAGTCTGCTTCCATCTTCCAGACCTGAGCAGACTATTTATCTACAATAACTTCCTGACTTTTGTTCTTGCTTCAATATCATCTTGTGAAAGAAAACTTTTACCCCCATTCTAAATGCTATAGACTGTTTCATTACTACATCTGTTCCCTCTTGTCCTGCTCTACATGTGCTTTTAAAATTTTTATCCCATGTCTCCATCTAAATACTGTATAAGTAACATACACTGCATTTATCATTTATTGTTTATCTCCCCCAAATAAATTTCAGTTTACTGGAGTCCGTTGTTGGACATTTAATCTTCCTTTTACCATTCATTGATTGCAATTGTACGTTTTGCTACCATTTACATCCTTGTCTGTAAAACTTTTTCTACTTGTGGGATTCTTTTTTCTAAAATGTGTTTCAAGATGGAGACATACGTGGGAAAATTAATTTTTAAAGCTCTTAATACATATTAACAAAATGCTTTCCAAGTGGTTTGTACTCATTTACACTCTCACTGACAATGTACTAGGGCTTACTCCATTACTTCCTCAATGTTGACTTTTGTTATTTTTTGACAGTTTAATTACCAAAAAAAAGTGCCTTGCTAATTACTTAACTGAAATTCTTGTGACATTAAATACAACTTCTTTTTAATTTTACAAATTTCTTGTGTTTTTTTCCTTTTATAATCATCTTGACCTATCCTTTGTCCATTTACCTTTAATGCTTATATATTTTTTGCTTCTTTAACTGACTATATTAAAACTAATATTCATTTTATTTGGATAATTATATTATAGCTATTATACCTTTATTGTCATTAAACAACTAAAGCCTTGTTTATTTTCATAGGCATTATAGAGAAAAGAATCCCTTGAGAACTTTTAAATGTTTGTAAAAAAAATTATTTTCTATCTTACAGAGCAAAGAGCTCAATACATATCTGTAAATGAAATCTTGAAGAAAAGGGTTGAAATATTTGTAGTAAAGGTTATTCTTGAGCAATGTCTAATGTCCCTACAAAAATGTGGCAAGAGTGCAAATCAGGTGGGGCAAAGAAATAAACAAAGGTTTGATGCATAGATGAGCATGACTTAGAAACGCACTTCCATTGATAAACTGTCAGCATCAATTGTACTTTTAAAATTTCTTCTTCTTAGAATTTATTCTTCGGTACCAATTTCTAGTCAAGGAGAATGACATTGATTGTAGATAATTGAGACTGAACTTTTGGGGTGATTTTAAAGGTGACTTTAAATCTCTTCATATTTTGCTTGTTGGTATTTTAAAGATCTAATGATAATGATCTTACATTTGCAGTCAGGGCAAGCTAAAAGAATCTCCCATTACTGCAGAGACCCTGTCAGAGACAATTCACTCTATTGGATTTTTATTTTTTTTTTTTTATTTTTTTGTATCTTTAGCTAAGATTGCCATATGGCTTCTCTTTGCTTTATTACATTACATGTTCTAAAACCTTTACCCTAAAAGTGAATTTATACTGATACTATGCAGAAAGATCAAGTTTTTACCATGGAGATGCTACCATCCCCAGGGTTAAATGTGGCCTCTATTTAGCTATGTGCAGCAACATCCCGAAACAGTGAGAGGTGAGGATGAAGGATGTCTTTGGACCCAGAGAGAATTTAAGTAGGCAGAATGTAATTACCCAAGTTGGACTTAAGCCAGAATGACGGGGTTAACATCCTTACTAACATCCATCCTAATTGAAGAAAATTGAAACTAACAACAGCTACTTTCCCAAAATGTGAGTCATACACCTTCTCCTAGTGTCTTTCATTTTCTCTTTATTAATAGAGTCTCCCAGGCAAGGACCAGATTTTTATCTAAGTTGTCTGTTACCAGAAAAACTGCTGGTTTTGAAGGATATGAAAATTCAATCTAGTCATTATTTAGAAGATTTCTGAAATATGAGGAGACATGTAATTTCTCTTTTGGTTTCCAAGTCAAAAACAAGACAAACAAAATAGATCCCCTCTCCCCCCAAAATAAAACCTGGCTGCACAACATGGCATGGTGCCCAGGTTTGTAGAGTTTGATATTATTTTTCTCCTCTAACATTGAATTGAATAAAATGTTACTCATTGGGCTAAATCTATGCAAGGATTAAAACTTAGAATTGTGAATGATCTCAACTCTAAAAAATAATCCACACTTTCTATAAGGGGAGTAACATTTTAAAAAATGTAATTTGTTTGATTTTTTATTTGCATCCTCCAATAAAGTTTGAACTCTGAAGATCAGAGACAGCATTTTTTTTTTTTTTTTTGCTTGAGTAGCATCAGCATAGAACACAATCTCCTGGCACAAATGGATGCTGAATACACATTATTGAATGCTTCTCATGAGGACTATTTATTGACATTAGGACAACTAGCTAAAAAATTTGGAAGAAAGAAATAAGAATAATTTCTCTTTCTTTTAAGATTTAGCTTTTCTTGTATTTGTCAATCTCTACTATTTCCCTTTTAAAGACTCTCCCAACACAAACTCCTCTGAAGTTCAAATATTTTCTCATTTTTCTTCTACTAGAAGCAATCATTATTCTATAATTAATTGTATTTGACCAACAATGAAACTTCTAATTCTTACTCTCATGGAAATTTCATTCCCAGTTAAAAATGATGCATTCAAGGAGGATATTGTTAGTATAGGCCTATATTAATTTTTAGTCCAAACCAGTAGTTTGTTTTTAAAATGACTGTTTATGCAGACAGCGGGGTGCTACCCTACATTACAGGATGGATGTTCCAGTGAGACCCCTTGAGGAATCATCAAAGGAGCGCTTCAAGGGACCAGGTGGAAGCTTCTGTGCCTTTTTTTTAAAAATTTTATTTATATATGACAGCAGAATGCATTACAATTCTTATTACATACATAGAGTCCTATTTTTAATATCTCTGGTTGTGTACAAAGTATATTCACACCGATTCATGTCTTTATACATGTACGTTGGATAGTAACGATCATAATATTCCACCATCATTAATTACCCCATGCTCCATCCCTTCTCCTCCAACTCCTCTGCCCTATCTAGAGTTCCTCTATTCCTCCCGTGCTCCTGCTCCCTATCCCACTATGAATCAGCCTCCTTATATCAAAGACAACATTTGGCATTTGGTTTTTTGGGATTGGCTAACTTCACTTAGCATTCTCTCTTCTCTAACTCCATCCATTTACCTGCAAATGCCATGATTTTATTCTCTTTTATTGCTGAGTAATATTCCATTGTGTATATATGACACATTTTTTAGCAATTAGAGAAATGCAAATCAAAACCACTCTAAGATTTCATCTCACTCCAGTCAGAATGGCAACTATTGTGCATACAAACAACAATAAGTATTGGCGAGGATGTGGGAAAAAAAGGTACATTCATATGATGTTGGTGGGACTGCAAATTGGTGCAGCCAATATGGAAAGCAGTATGGAGATTTCTTGGAAAACTGGGAATGGAACCACCATTTGACCCAGCTGTCCCTCTCCTTGGTCTATACCCAAAGGACTTAAAAACAGCATACTACAGGGACACAGCCACATCTATGTTTATAGCAGCACAACTGACAATAGCTAAACTGTGGATCCAACCTAGATGCCCTTCAATAGGTGAATGGTTAAAAAAAAAAGTGCTTTTTTGTATTGTACATATTTGGCTTCTCATGAGGCAAGACTCTAAACTGTGCTCTAGAACAGTTTGTACCTCATAGCAGAAAACGACAGAGATGATACTGTCATATGATATGCAGGTCCAGAGACAAAAAGAACATGGAAAAATTGAAGTGACAGTTTTTACATGAATAACGTTTATTGGAGGTTTTTATATTGTGTGGTTACACTGTAATAAGGGATGGTGATTTGGTGTAAATAAAGGAATTGCCAACCTTCTAACTCTATATCTCTTAAATCAGGAATTTTCTTGTCTTTTGTCACTTTTCTATGTGCAAAAAGTTTGGCAATGTATTTGGTACTGCATATTTCATGAAGTGCTGCATGCAGGGCCTGGGATTGGGATAGGCATCAGTCTGAAATGCTGCAATATTATAAAAAGTGCTGTTCTTGCAGAATTTCCAGCCCAATTTAAACCTATTCATTCTTGATATCTTCTGAGAAATATTTAGTATCATGGGATTTATAGCCCAGTTTTCTGACCAAACAGGTTCAGGTAATTTCTAAAATGCTTATAATAAGCAACTTTAAAGTTGTGCCAAAATCTTGGACTCTTTTTTTTTTTAAAAAAAGAGAGAGTGAGAGAGGAGAGAGAGAGAGAGAGAGAGAGAGAGAGAGAGAGAGAGAGAGAGAGAGAGAATTTTTTTTAATATTTATTTTTTAGTTCTCGGCGGACACAACATCTTTGTTGGTATGTGGTGCTGAGGATCAAACCCGGGCCGCACGCATGCCAGGCGAGCGCGCTACCACTTGAGCCACATCCCCAGTCCCAAAAGAAGACCCTCGTGGTTCCACTGGGGCTTGGACTCTTAATGTTCTTCCAAACCACAAAGAATTGCTCCTGTAAATGCCCATCCATCTTCAGGTAACCAGTGTTTGATTATCTTTATGTAGGTGTATAATCTATTCATAACTCTTCTCAGTTACTTTTGCCAACTATTTTTCTGTTGTAGAGACTCAAGGAATTAACTAGTTCTATTTTTATTATTATTTTACTTTATGTTTATTACTAGCTAAAACATAACCACAGTGAACTTGCTATAAAGATAACACAGAGTATTTCATACATGTATGTGGCAAATGTAAATGACATCTGTGCTTTGCAATATTTTTCATGATTTGCAATATTGGCTCTCTTTATCTAGAATTCAATTCAATAAACTTTTACTAAATGCTCAGTGTGTATGTCAAACTCTATGCCAAGAGTATAAATTATACCTCCTGATTTATTTAGATTGTAAAACCTACTTATTTTCTCATGGTCAAATAAAAATGGGGGGAAACGTCAACAATTAAATACTTGACCAAAAAGAATACAGAGGCATTTGTCATTTTGGTTGTACTGCTCAGCATCTGAACATCTTTTTAGTGGGGGCATGAGAATCCAGTGGATGTGGAAAGAATATTGGCAAATAATTTACTTCTCTACACTCCTAGAAAGGAGGGCAAATAATCTGCATGTGTTTAGTCAGGTGTTTCTACCCCAATGTTTGATTCTTGGGAGTCTGAAACAAAGGCACCAGTCTGGACAAAGTTGTATTTATAATAAACTTGTGGAGCTGAGAATTTAGCAGTATGTCTCCAGTGCTTTTAGGTATCTTTAAGCAATATTCTAAACAGAAATAGAGGATGTTGGCTGAGTCTTTTCTCCCTTGGATTGTTGCCAGACCTTGTGTTCCAGCATTTGAGGATATCATTTGTGCTTACAACCTTTCAGTAATTTTTTTTCTATTTATATTAATAGGAGGATGTTTGTATTGTTTGCAATGAAAATGTCCAACTGAGAGTAAAGAAATCTGATGCCAGAATGATATGACTGCTTTATCTTAGAGATTGATATTATAAACTTACAGACATCAATGTAAGTTGTCTACTGTAATTGCTCAATAAATATTTAAACTTCGACTAAATAAAATAGAATACAACTCGATAGCATATTTTAACTCTATAATGATGAAAATTAGTTGAATAGCTGTACTTTTGGAAAATCATTTTAAAAGCAGCTTATAACTTCTGGTTGCAAATCTAGTGGGTAAAGAGTTTAGAGGTAATTATCCCATCTTAAGAAGTGAAAAACTGGATAAACTGGAAAAGTCAACATTTCTTTTTAGATCCATTGGAGAGATGAGGTCCCAAGTCAAGACAGATGGAAAGACACAGAGAATCACAGCTACTGGAACAGAAAACCCCAAGCTTGCAACCTCCATGGAACCAGCACTAAGGTAAGAAAACCTGAAATGTAATTGATAAATTGCCAGAGGTGCAGAGTGGACATGTCTATATAGATGGAGCTCTTATGTTACACAAGTTCCCTATAATAATCAATAGCGATGATACAGATCTCATTCTTCCAATTATTTCTCCATTGGCTTTAGTGACACAACTTTTTGCAATTTTTCTTATCTTTATAACTTATTTTTTGATTATTTTTTTATTTGTTTTAATTAGTTACACATGACAGTACAATGATCTTGACATATCATACATTTGAATCAGATGGGATATAATTTCTCATTTTTCTGAGTGTACAGGTTGCAGAATTACATTGGTCATGCAGTCACATATATACCCAGAGCAATAATAATGTCTATTTTATTCTGCTGTCCTTCTCTTCCCCCCTTCCACTCCCCTCCCCTCCCATCACTTCTCTCTACCCAATCTAATGTGACCCACTTCTTTTTTTTTTTTCTCCCTTACATCCTCATACCTGTATTCTGTATAAAGATGAGAATCTCCTTCCATCTTCCATGCAACTCCCCTTCTCCCTCCCTTTCCCTCCCACCTCTCTTCCCTATCTAGAGGTAATTTTCTTCTCAGGCTCTTCCTCCCTACTCTGTTTGGAGTCACCTCCCTTATATCAGAGAAGACATTCGGCATTTGGTTTTTAGGGATTGGCTAACTTTACTTAGCATAATCTGCTCTAATGCCATCCATTTCCCTGCAAATGCCATGATCTTGTCTTTGTAACTTCTTATTAGAGTGCTGAAAGATCCTGATTTTCTCACATTCTATTTTTTCTTTCTAGTGACATTACCAACTTCTTTGGCCCCATTGCTTCCTGTCTTCTCACTTAACCCATTTCCAGAATTAAAAGACAATTGGGGCTCACCACCTTCATTTCCATATCTTACCAAGCAATTTTTTAAACTTCTGCCCTCATAGTAAATTGGAAAATTTATGATTATCCTAAAGTACTTCCTAAGTATCCAACAGATCTTAGATGCCCCTTCCTCAGCCCCTCAGAAAAACACTCTTGATTTTGGCCCTTGCCCTTTTGTATTATTGTTATAACTACCAATCTCAGAGCCCTGAATGTATCCTGTTAACTGTGTACAAATACACTTTTTTTTTTCAAATATACATTTTTGGTGCAACAAATTACTCACTTAAAGCAGCAATAATTTATTCTCATGAGCATGAATCATGTGCTTATTCTACACATGGTTTGGGAGCTTTGCTGATCTTGGCTGGACTTGCTCATACATCTGGTGGTTGGTTGATCTTAGTTGGGATAAGCTGGGCCATGTCTTTATTTCTCCTCCTTGGATGAGCATGTAGACAGGACATGGTGATGGCAGGTCCATGCTGGTGGAAGCAGCAACTCTGAAGGTCTCTCAAATCCTAGGCTGGGAACTTGTACAACATCAGTTATACCTTATTACCTAAAGGAAGTCATGTGGACTTGTACTTAAAGCTGAAAAGTGAGAAAAAACATTCTTCTTCTTTTGTCTTGTGACAAAGGATATAGATACAGAGATGAATGAAAAATTGGGACCAGTGATGCAGCCTACAACAGGGAGTCTAGCCTTTTTCCAATCCAATCTGTTTTCCTTATTACTAATTCCAAGAAAGTTAAACACGATCATGTTTATTTCTTGGTAATATCTCTCGACTGCTTTGGTGATTAAACACAGCCTTCGTCACTAGGATTTTCAGATTCTTTATCCAACCTAACCAACTTTACCAACCATAGTGTTTTCTGTTGCTTTATTTTCCCAGAAATTCCATTTTCCCTTATGAAATCACTTCTCCTCCACACCATTGCATCTATGTGATACAGAGTAGGCACGGGTTGCAGGGTGTTATGGTTTGAATGTGAGGTGTCCCCCAAAAGCTCACATGTGAGACAATGCAAGAAGGTTCAGAGAAGAAATGATTGGGTTACAAGAACCTCTACCCAATCAATGAATTAATCACCTGATGGGATTAATTGAATGGTAACTGAAGGCAGGTAGGGCGTGGCTGGAGGAGGCAGAGCATTGCAGGTGGGGCTTTGGGGTATATATGGAGACTTCTCTATCTGCTTCTTAATCATTATTATATGAGCTGCTTCTCTCCACCACACCCTTACACCATGATGATCTGCCTCACCTCCAACCCTGAGGGATGGAGCTGGCCTTCTATACACTAGGGACCTCTGAAACTGTGAGCCCTCAAATAAACTTTTCTTCCTCTACAATTGTGTTGGTTGGGTTCTTTATTTGCAAAAAAAGCTGACTAAAACACAGGGTAAACCAATTGTGTTTTCCTTTTCCTTTGAGAAGAAATTCTCCCATTGATAAAAAAAATATTAGAATATGGGAGAAACAAATTCTTCTCATTGCTGAGGTTATTGGCAATCATTTTCCTTGCTTGATGAAGTGAACCTGTCAGCAGAAAGGCAACATACAGAAAAAGCAGATCTAAGAAATAGGGAAAAATAGAACAAGCTATAAAAACAATGTGTTTTTTTTTCTTGGTTCCAAATGCAGCCACACTCACATCCCTTTTCTTTACTAAAATAATTTGAATTTAGCTTCTGTATTGTGTAACTCAAAGTTCCTGGCCCAAGTCCACATATTTACATGTAACCACTCATGCCTCCCCATCAGACCATGAATCAACACTGTCAAATGTTCTATAAATAAAGTTTTTATCCACTCTCATCAGCACTGATTTTATTAAAGTTTCCAATGATTTCCTAATTGCAAAACCCTGGAGTGTCTTTTCCCTTTCTACCAGCTAGAAAATTCCTAATTATTCTTCAAGGTCAAATTCAATGTCAAATGCTATTTTCCTGCAAAGTCTTCCCTAATGCTTCAGATAAAACTAATCTGTGGCATATGCTTATTTTTTTTCTTTTTTTATTGGTTGTTCAAAACATTACAAAGCCCTTGACATATCATAGTTCATACATTAGATTCAAGTGGGTTATGAACTCCCATTTTTACCCCAAATACAGATTGCAGAATCACATCGGTTACACATCCACATTTTTACATAATGCCATATTAGTGACTGTTGTATTCTGCTACCTTTCCTATCCTCAACTATCCCCCCTTCCCTCCCCTCCCATCTTCTCTCTCTACCCCATCTACTGTAATTCATTTCTCTCCTTGTTTATTTTCCCATTCCCCTCACAACCTCTTATATGTAATTTTGTATAACAATGAGGGTCTCTTTCCATTTCCGTAACCTTAAACAGAGACATGAGGTGGGAGGGAAAGGGAGAGAAAAGGGATATTACATATGCTTATTTAGTAGGGATAAGTGAAAGAAAAAAAGAGAACAAGATTTTTTTGCATGTGTTTTTAACATGACATTAGAGCCACTTCTTTTACCTATTAATAAATGCAGTCAGCTCTACCTTCAAAATCTATCCAGAATCCACTAACTTCTTATAACTTCCATTGCTACAACAGTGGTCCACATCATCTTCAACTATTTCATGGAATGCTGGAATAGTGCCTAACTTTGCTTCTGCTGTTCTCTCCCTACATTTTTCCTCAACACACTATTTCTCTGAAATAACAAGAGACATCGTGTCATATTCTGTTCACAAACTTGTTTGTAAAGTCTCAAATGATCTGGGCCCTCTTCCATTTTCTCTGGTCTGCAGTGGACCCAGGATCTTCTTTTTGCTTTTCACATGCATCTCACATGCACCTGCATGTAGGTCTTTGTGTTTGCTATTTATTTGTTTTCTGGAATTTTCTTCCTCCAGTTAGCTCCCTGAATTTTGTTCTCACCTTCTTCAATTCTTCCTTGGAGTGCCATCTTCTTAATTAGTCCTTCTGAGGTCAACAGATTAGAAAGTTGAAACTCAAACCTCCTCCTCTGCATATTACTTTCCATAAAACTTTAAATATATAACTTACCACATACTTGCCTTTTTTTATTATTTATTTGAGAACAGGTCTAGCTATATGTGTTGTCCAGACTGTCTCCAAACTTCTGGGCTCAATGTATCCTCCTACTTCAGTCACTGTACTAATTGGGGCTTCAGGTGCTTAACATATCTTACATGTGCTTCATTTTGTTTGTTTCTACTACCTAGCAGATAAGCTCATTGAGGTAAAGATTATGTTTTTGCAGTCCCACCAGCACTTATTATTGTTTGTCTTTGTAATAGCTGCCATTCTGACTGGGGTGAGATAAAATCTTAGAGTGCTTTTGATTTGCATTTCTCTAATTGCTAAAGATGAAGAACATTTCATATATTTGCTGATTGATTGTATATCATCTTCTGAGAAGTGTCTCTTCAGGTCCTTGGCCCATTTATTGATTGTGTTATTTGTGATTTGGGGGTTTTTTATTTGTTTGTTTGTTTTGTTTTGGTGCTTAGCTTTTTGAGTTCTTTATATACCTTAGAGATCAGTGCTCTATTTGATGTGTGAGGGGGTAAAAATTTGCTCCCAATATGTAGGCTCTCTATTCACCTCACAGATTGTTCCTTGTGTTGAGAAGAAACTTTTTAGTTTGAATCCATCCCACTTATTGATTCTTGATTTTAATTCTTGTGCCACAAGAGTCTTATTAAGGAAGTTGTGGCCTAATCCCACATGATGAAGATTAGGGCTTACTTTTTCTTCTATTAGACGGCAAGTTCTCTGGTTTAATTCCTAGGTTCTTGATCCATTGTGAGTTGAGTTTTGTGCTCAACATGATGAGAGATAGGGGTTTAATTTCATTTTGTTGCATATAGATTTCCAGTTTTTCCAGCACCATTTGTTGAAGAGACTGTCTTTTCTCTAATGCATGTTTTGGGCACCTTTGTCTAATATAAAATAATTGTAATTTTGTGGATTAGTCTCTGTGTCCTCTATTCTGTACCATTGGTCCACCAGACAGTTTTGGTGCCAATACCATGCTGTTGTTGTTACTATTGCTCTGTAGTATAGTTTAAGGTCTGGTATAGTGATGCCACCTGCTTCACTCTTCCTGCTAAGAATTGCTTTAGCTATTCTGGGTCTCTTATTTTTCCAGATGAATTTCATGACTGCTTTTTATATTTCCAAGAGGAATGTCATTGGGATTTTGATTGGAATTTCATTAAATCTGTATAGTGCTTTTAGTAGTATGGGCATTTTAATAATATTAATTTTGCCTATCCAAGAACAAGGTAAATCTTTCTATCTTCTAAGGTCTTCTTTTATTTCTTTCTTTAGGGTCCTGTAGTTTTCATTGTATAGATCTCTCACCTCTTTCATTAAGTTGATTCCTAAGTATTTTATTTATTTTTTTTTTATCTTTTTGAGGCTACTATAAAAGAGGTAGTTTTACTCATTTCCCTTTCAGCAGATTTGTCACTGATATACAGAAATGTCTTTGATTTATCCAATATGGAAAGCAGCATGGAAATTCCTTGGAAAACTGAGAACAGAACCACCATTTGACTCAGCTATCCTTCTTCTCAGTCTACACCAAAAGGACTTAAAAACAGTATACCACAGCAACACAACCACATCAATGTTTACAGCAGTATCATTCACGATAGCTAAACTGTAGAACCAACCTAGACGCCCTTCAGTAGATGAATGGATAAAAAAAATGCTGCATATACACAATGGAATATTACACAGCAATGAAAGAGAATAAAATCATGGCATTTGCAGGTAAATGGATAGGGTTGGAGAAGATAATGCCAAAACAACAAATGATTAATGTTTTCTCTGATATAAGGAGGCTGATTCATAGTGGAATAGGAAGGGGGGACATGGGAGAAATAGAGGAACTCTAGATAAGGCAGAGGGGTGGGAGGTGAAGGAAGGGAGCATGGGATTAAAAATGATGATGGAACGTGATAGACATCCTTATCCAAAGTACTTGTATGAAGACACAAATTAGTGTGAATATATTTCATATACAACCAAAGATATGAAAAATTGTGCTCTATATGTGTAATATGAATTGTAATACATTCCACTATCATATATAAATAAAAAATAATAATAAAAGAAATATTAGGGAAAAAAAGGATTATGTATTTATTTTCTTGGGTGTCTGCATTGGTCAGTTTCTTGTCTCCTCCCTTAAAAAGCTGCTTGGCACATAAGAGACTTTTAGTAAATACATGTAAAATAAATGAGCAAAGAGATTCATTTACTTCATCTGAGTTTCCCCATTGTTTTGTGGTATGGAAGTCAGAAACTATACCATATTTTCTGTAGCATCATTGGACATCAGGGCACATAATAGTATTCAACAAATGGAATTTTTGTCAGTGTTTTTCTAGAGTATGGTTTTTATTTCTTTGTTTTGTTTTCTTTCTGGTGCATATACAACCAGTAAATGTTAGAGCTTAGTATGAAAACTATATTTTAAAATATACAGTCTCTATATGGTGCTCTTCTTGATATAACAGTGAATTTCAGTCTCAGAAGGGTCTGGCTGAAGAGGATTGAACATTATCTTTTGACTTAAAAAAAAATCTATCTCATTTATGCTGATTTCCTGACTCTATCAAAAGTATATTTGATAGTTGATTCATATGCAATACCTGTGTGATCTGGTAGTAAAATAATGCACTGCATGTGGTAAATTCAAGAAAAACACAGAGCACATTCTTGATATATGGCCCAGCTCTTTGTCACATTAAAGATTATGGATCCTCTTTGGGAGATAGGAAGTGCATTGTCAGTTGGCAGTGCCCCTAGCTCTAAAGATTGAATGAAAAGGCATGCCAATCTCCTAGTCTCTGTATTTTTCTGATTACTGTGTATCTTATCTCAGGATTGTTTTGATTTGCTCACAGTCACTTTGGCTAGGAAAATATTTTTCACATAATAATTATTCACATGAACAAAAAAGTTAAGATATGGAGAATTGCACACATACACACACATAGTCAAGCAGAAAAGTGTAACTTCCTTGATTAGACATTTTTCCCATTGTTATCTGAGGCTTAATTTAATATTTATTTTCTCTATTTTATATTCTTGTTGTCTCCTGGGAGAATGTACTGCTGCTCACAGCACAGGTTTTTATAGTTGATTTATCTGTCATTTTCCCTGAGTATTTACCAAATAAACAATGTTTCACAGCTCTACACTCCATAGTAGAATGCTTTAAATCTATCCTTATTTTTATAAAGTCTTTGGCAGCATATCCTCACCATTTTTTCTGTTAGGAAAATTATAAAAGAGGGTAAAGAAATATTTGTTTTCCCCTGAAGATAATGGATTGGATGGTAATAAAAGTTTGTAATTAGCCTTCTTTTCAAAAATCATAATCTTATTGTAGGGATACTAATATCACCAATACTCTTGATTTGTGCCATTGCTTCTGTCATACTAGATGCCATCATTGAGCTATTTTACCGGTGTGTCTTGCTTAATCCTCAAAACTCTTCTCTGAGGGGGTGGCAATTATTTACCCTGTTTTATGGGTTGGAAATTGACTTAGAGCCTCCCAAGGTCACAGAGCTAGGAAAGGCTGGTAGTAGGATTTGAACACAGGTCTGGTGCTTTCTCTATAAATGTATTACATGAAACTCATGACATTGCTGCGAAATTTATAACATAAATAATTGGCTTCTTCCAGACTGTAATGAATGTATTTCAGTAACATAGCAAATACATTCCAATATAATTCAAATGCTCAATTCCATGTTCTATGTCAGAATTTTTCCCTTTATTAAAATATTTTAGAAAATTAAAAAATAAAAACTATTAAAAGGTTATAGATGGTAATATATTTTTAAATTATGATGATTAATAACGGCAATTCAATGAGTTTTTTGAGGATAAAATAAACAACAAGATTGATTTTAAAATCCAGTCTCTGTATAGGATATTAGATGAGCTATTAGCTTTATAAATTAATGCCTCTTTGTTTTCATGAAAAATTGTTTATTAGTTCAAAAGTAGGAAGTATTTCTTCAATTGTTTGTAAGAGTAATTAAATGGGGAAAATGAATAAAATTTTATAGCACCTTTTACATCACATATTCTTTATTATATATTTAATTTCCTCATTACAGCCATTGGAAGTAGGCATTTTGTTTTAGTTTTACAGATGAAAAATTTGATACTCAGATAAAATAATTTGAACTAGATGTGACATGATCACCTTGACATCACTTTACCCAATTCTCTCAGTCTATGCCTCTGGTTTTGAGCCTCTGGTGAACTGGACAAAGAATGGTAGGAGAAGAAAAACAGTAGACCTCCAGAGAGAATAGGTCATGTGGAACCTTGAAGGCCATTAAGAGTTTGACTTTACTTTGAATAAATGAATGAAAGGCATGGGAAACTTTTGAATGCCATAAAACACAAGAAGTATTTATTGTGTTACTGGGCTGAGGATGTAGCTCAGTGATAGAGCACTTGTCTAGTGTGTATGAGGCCCCGTGTTCATCAACTCCCCAAAACACACAAAAACAAAACAAAACAACAACAACAAAAAAAACAATATTAATCTGTTACCTTAAGAATAAATTTTAGGTTAATAAGGGCTGATTATATTACTCAGTATTGTGATAATTCATGAAGATATGATTTAGATCATATTTTGAGGATAGACGCAATAGGATTTGCTAATAGGTTGGTGAATAGTCATCATATCATACTATGCAAAATGTTTCATGTTTTCTGTGCTATATCCTTCACTCCACCTAAAGCATTATGGCCTCTGTGATGGCCAGGTCTGTATTGCAGAAATAACACTGTGCAAGAAGGATTTGAAGAAAATATAGCTATCAGCACAAAGACCAGCTGAAGTCTGTTGCAACCATCTGGTGACAGAGCATGATGGTGGAACTAGAAGAGCAGTGTAGAAGATGGTGGTACTTCTGCAGATTCAGAATAGCAACTCGTGGATAGCAACTGGTGATTAAAAGCACAGAGAGAATGATTCATAACTTTCTGACCTACAAGTGTGGGTGATGGTGCCATTCTAAGATACAGAAACAGGAGAAAGAAAATAAGTTAAATGTGGAGGGGAGGGGAGGATGATATGAATTCAGTATTGAAAATACTGAGTTTGGGTGCTTATGAACAATTCAGGAGGTTTCAGGAGAGAGTGGATTCTGTAAGCATGAGCCCAGAGGAATGATCTGGAATGGGGTTAGAGATTAAGACTGATCAGAAAATAGATAATTAAAGCCACACAAATCAGTGAAGTCATTCAAGCAGAAGGTTTGGGAATGGAAAGAGCAAATTGGTGAGGACAGAATTGAGAGGGATATTTCTGTTTAAAGAGTGGGTTGAGGACAAGGAACTTAAAATGTAGAGTACAAAATTGGCTAGAAGGATTTGGGGCAAATTTATGAAGGTGGAGAGTAGGAAAGCTAAGGCAAAGAGAATCTGGTCAATAGTATCAAATGTTGACAATAGTCAGAGAAGTCGAGGATTGGAAGTAATCCTGTCTGCTTAGCAACATACAACTCTCTGAGACCTAGCAGCTCCCTCAATAGCAAGGAGGGAGAATTCTACTATAGTTTGCCTGTTGGTGTGCCCACTAGACAAAGACCTCCTATTGCCTGCTACTGCATTCTTGAATCTTTGTTCATTTCCCACCCTTCCCCCACCTTGTAGCATATCAGACAATGGAGATTTGAGATTTGACTATCTGTCTGAAATGGTGAGTTAAATTGCAACAATAAATCATTGATTCCATGTGGTATGTGCTATGCCCCTTATGCCTTTTAAAAAATATTATTGTTAATTAATTTTCACTGAGAAACTTAAAATTTGAATATGCTGTGTCTTGAATTGCATTTGTCATTTCCTGCTTAATCATAGATGTCCTGTCTTATTTTTAGTGTCACTAAGAATTACTGTCTTTGCTTGCTAATCGCTATAGAGTCACAGAGTGGCAGTTATTTGTGACTTGTACAATCTATTTCGATCACTATACAACTCACATTCAAAGAATGTCACATTCCACAGTGTGCTATGTTGGATGACAATATCATTTTACACCAAATTCCAAATTCTTTACACTCCACCACTAATATATCTGGATGTGAATACCCTAATTTGTGAGCTACATAACTCCTTTGTTCCCTTGCAATAGATGTCATATTAAACTGTCCTTCATTCCCAAAAGACAGTGTTCCTTCCCTATAAAGCACCCCATTATACCCGTTTGCAGTGTAGGGCTTTTGTAGTCTGGCGCAGACCTCCATTCATGTCCTCTCTAATAAAGGCCTCTTTGTAACATGCACATTAGTAGAACTCCCTAAATCTCAGGTTTTGGAAGAACTCTAAAAAGAAGTCAAGGGAAATGTTAGCATATATATTTGGTGCAAATATAAATAACAGATTGATCAGTTCAGGATGTTGTTCCATTTGCAATAATACCAATGACATGATGAATTTGCCTCGTTTCATCACATTGTTCTATGTAGTTCCTCTCTTTGCCTGCTAAAAAGTGTTTACCTATTTATTGTACTTTCACCATACTGTACTTTTACCTTTGACCTCACTTTTTCAATGCCAAGAAGCTTATGCATATGCAGAGACCAAAAATTTCCATGAGGTACTTTTTAATCAAATGGAACATTTATATAGATATGGGAATTTGCGGATTTCAGAGTTTAGTTTCCTATCCCATCTATGTAGCTAACATTTCAATTGAGATTAAGTTTGACTTTGAGAACAAAAGAATTTTCCCCTATTTTGTCTAGCATCTAACATCTCTAATGATTCCTTGTCATTTTTTCCTATTTGTTAGAGGAAAGAAAGGAAGGAGAGAAGAAAGGAAAGAAAAAAAGAAGGCAGAAAAAAAAATCAGAGTGGAAGAAAGTCGGACCAGAGATTATATTAAACTGTGGCAAATGGTGTTCACCTTTTATAGTCCCTATGTTTTATAATGAAGATACTTCATTGAAACAATGATGCATACTTCAAGGGTTCCCTGGAGAGCAGTGAATCCTGTTTGGAGAGATTCATGAATATGTGCATTAGCGCAATCCAACTGGAACTTGCCCTTAAAAAAACGAACCACAAGAGAAGCTGATCAGGTTCCGCTTATGTATATAATCAGAAGGTTATCATATTATCTCTCTCCACTGGAAAAGCAGATGCATATTTTTCTACCAACTAAGATGAGAAATGCCGAAAGAAACATTTTTCCCTGCTCTGTGATGTTCATTATATAAAACCCACAAAGAGACCTTTCAGTACTGAGCAAAAAGAAGAGAAAATAAATACAGATTCAATTTTTTAAATGAATATTTTTTGAATAAGATGAAATGTAGAATACACCTTCAGTATACATATTGCTATCTCAATTTGCTGAAAGTCGCTAACAAAACTGCATTGAATTAAAAGATTGCTAGAGCTTGTACATAGGAGACAAGTATTTCAGTCAAAGCTCACAAAAAGGTTCATAAAACTGTGCCTTAAAGATGAATGAGGGACACATGGCAGATCTTGAAGTACTAGTTTATTTAAAGTACAAAGAATTCCATGAACAAAATATTTCTAACCAGCAGTTGGTGCCCAGTTTTCAAGAAAACTGGCAGATTACTGCTAAGCTAGTGAGGAGGATAAAGAGAATGTAGGTATATTTGCAGATTTACCTTTATGTTTTTAGCTCCAAAAATTTCAAATAAAACCAAGAATATAAAAAAAAGAAGAAACCTCCAAAGCCTTGATCACCCTGTAGAAACAATAGAGAGAAATTTTCATTGCCCAAAGACTGTTATTATCTTCTATGAGGGTTCAAATAGAAATATATGAGCAAATGTAAACAATTGCTGCAGGAAATTTAAAGAAGCTTTCCTCCAAATTTAGGGAAAATGGTGTGACTTAGTAAACACCTTACAGAGTTTGTTATAGATTGTTATTCCCATTGTTAAGTTTTGTGCTCTGATTTCAAGTATCTATGTATTAATAACATGTTGTTCAAACATACAGAGGGCAAACAATTATGTTTAAAATGACATAGTTCTTACTATTATGGCAATTTCTTTTTTAACATGTCAACCACTACTTAGGTAATGAATTTCTAGAAACTTTCAGTTTCTAGTCACCATGAACCTGGAGAAAACAGTGTTTAAACTTGTTCATTATGTTCTCAAACCTCTGGATTCAAAAGCTTCTTCAACACATTAGGTTCCCCCAATTTAATTGGAGGGTCTGCACCATTTTCAGTATATAGGATAAGGACAATCTGAGAATGTAAGATGTTGCAGTCACACGTTTAAGTTATTCCTTACTTTCCAGCAGAAGTTGTATTCATGTTTTGGAAAATTAGTACTTTGCCAAGCCCCAAGGAAGAAAGCATTTTATATAGTAATAGTTCAAATAATGCAGTAAAAATGTCTCTCTGTGCATTTGAACTGGCCCTGGTGGCCTGACTCAGTATTTTGCCCATTTTCTTGGCTTTTTGAGCTTCACACACAAAAAGAAATTGTACAAAACACTTAGCACTGTTTTTTTTTCATAGCTGGTAATGGGGCTTTCACTGTACAAAGGCAAGACAAAATTATTTGGAAAGGTGAACAGGTTTTCAGGAAAACTAGAAACTCTCTTCATACATTTTAGGTTCAGCTTTCTACTCCTTTGCTGCATGTTTTAAATTTAGCCACTAGAATCTCTGAAAGAATTATGCTTCCTAATGTTAAATACTGGATATGATCATCCATATGTATCCACAAAACGAACATCATATAGAATAAAGGTTTTTAAAAGGATCTACTTACTTACAGTTTTCTTTTTGTGCCTATGCATTTAACATCTCTATTTGCCTCCCTATCTATTAATCAAACTCTCAGAATTCACCCATGTAGCACAGAAAATGTGGCTTTGAGCTCTTTGTGCAAATAGGTCATGTCATAAGGATTTTAAAAGTTTTAACTTGTACAAAAAAGGCAGTTTTCACCAGCAACACTGCCATCTGTTTAGTGAAAACAGAGTTAGCTGGTGAACTGCAGTGTGTGTGTGTGTGTGTGTGTGTGTGTGTGTGTGTGTGTGTCTGAGGAGGTGGTGGTTAGGGAGTAGAAGGTCAAAGGGTAAATTCCAATTGCTGTGACATATTTTTATGAGCTGAATCATACCCAGCTTTTAGCCTTGAAAGGGGAAGAGGTTCTTAGAAAGGGAAGTAACATGAATGGGCAGGTCAGGAAAATCCTCAAGAAGTGCTCTTCCAAATTAGCAGTTAATTGCTCCCCAACCTGCCATATTCATCCATTTGATTTTTTATTTTATTGTCCCAGGACTTGAAAAGATTCGTTTTCTATTGCAGAAATCCTAGTAAAATTTGAGTTGCAAAATATGAAGTTATCCCGGGGAATTTACCTTCCTCTTATACCTTTGGTATTTTTTCTCCTTGTTGGAAGGGGTGAGGGGTGAAGCATCCTTGAAAATCAGAAAGGAGGAGGAGACTATGTGGGAGTTAGTTCCCAGCACAAGGCTGACAAAGCAGCGCTGCAGCATGAAGGAAATGCTAACCAGAGCGGGGAGAAAAGACTGGAGGGAAGACAGGAGGGGCCTAAGAACCAAGCTTTGTTAGAAACCTTAACTATCCCACCCTGGCCTCCCCTCCTGCACCCATGCTCTCTGGCAAATGTGGAGACCAATCTCGGCTTTTTTTTTTTTTTTTTAACAAAAGGTATTGCCCCGAAAAGAAAAGAAAAAAGAGAGAGAGAGAGAGAAAGAGAAAAGAAAGAAGAAAGAAGAGAGAAAGAAAAAGCTGTGCACAAATCGAAGAAGAAATAGCAGAATGGTCAGGGGCAACAGTCAGGGCAGAAGCAGCTGCAGGAGCCGGCCCAGCACCAGCGATCACGGTCCCAGCCGCGCGGCTGCAAGCTCCGCGGCCGCGGTGACAGCCCGAGTGGCAACAGCTGTGAGCAGCCGGCCTCTCCTCGCGCCAGCACGCACCGGGGGTCAGAATGGGGAGTCCCTATCGCTCCCATCTTCTGAGCAAGCACATTCTTCTCATTCCTTCACTCCGGCCTTCTCAGCGTCAGCTGACGGGCTGCTCCCTCCCCTGCTTTGGGTTTGGTAAAACTGCCCCCCCTCCCGCCAACACCTACGCCAATGACAGCCGAATCAGTCCAGTGGGTCTCCCGGGGCTTGGAGAGTGAGTTCCTGAGTCAGTGAGACTCAGGCCTCTTCTCCCCTGTCTGTCTCCACGTGGGTTCATCAGACACAGAGGCATTTCGTCCGAGAGACTGCCAGTGCCTAAACAGGACCTTCATTTTCAAAGTTGATGGGGACAAACCTAGACATAACTTGAGAGGGTGACCAGTTCCAAGACGTGGAAAGAAGATGAACAAATTAGGCAATTTCAGTATTATCAGAGACAGCATTATGACCCTTTTTTGTTGTAAAAGGAACATAAATGTAGCTACAGATTGAATGAAGTTATAGGCCATAAAAGGGCAAGAGAGAAAAGGGAAGAGATAATAGGCACTGTCCATTTGAGCCTGTTACACTTACTGTTTCAAATCTATTCAGTGTTAGTGGCAAATACATAGTTTACAGGCAATAATAAATGAGGGAAGGAGTAAGGATAAATGTTACTGAATGCTGCAGTGCTTTTAGAGTAGCGACAATTGCTGTTTATTTGCTTTTCATTTATGAAAATTGCACAGGGCAAGGTTATATCTGAGACACACATCTTTATATTATTTTTTTCCTCACATTTTTGGAAGTCACTGTGAGAGGAAGCATTGGATTTTGTTTTCCTTATTTAGATAAGCAAAAAAAATCTACAAGCCCGTTTTTAAAAGTATGGGACTCTATTAAATACTTGAGTAATTACCCATTTTGGTGCACTTGTAGTCATTCTCTTCAGTTTCATTAAGGCTTTCCCCTATGATCAATAAATCTGGCCCCCAAATTTACAATTTTTCACATTATCAACTGTAGCTTTGCCATGCAATTATGAATTTCTTTACATACTTAGGCATTTAACCATTGAAGGTTTTAGTTCACTTGCTGTAGAATTAAATAGGTTTACTTTGTATATCTTTTTCTTGTTTTATGTATGAGTCAAAACTGGGCATTTCTTCATACTTGGGAAACTACCACATTCACAATTAGCCTTAAAAGGTATATTTTTGGTTGGACTCAATAAATAAACCAAATTTCAAATTTGGAAACTAGTTTCAACTAAATAGGAAAATGACTAAATTTTTTTTTTCAAAGCAAAAGAACTTAGTACCTTAGTTTCCAAAAAGTAACTAAAAAATATAAAAATAATCAGTCTACTTTCAAATCTTAATAAGCATTATATGATATTTTTGGTCATTTATAAGGAAGTGGGATATTTACAAGTAATATTGTATTTGTCAAATACATGAATGTAATCAAGTTATTAATTTATTTTAGGAAAAAAATCACACTACATTTATATGTAAATTATTTTACCTAAATTTCAGCAATATGTTGTAGTATTTCACAAAAATTTGGAAAAAAATTCTTAGAAACAAGAAATTGAATATGATTTCTTTTATTACTACCGTCAATGTGAGATTAAGGAAAATTTTATAAAATCTATGAGAATAAATGAAAACTTACATTTTACTAGGAACATCCTATAAATGCTTCTATAAAAGGAAGAAGGACAAAGTGTTTATATTTTGGGGGTAAGCTAGGTAAGTAGAATTTTTGGATGTCTGAATTTATGCAGTTACTTTGTATTTTTAATCTGTAATTTTTTTGAGATGTCAATTAATGTATGTATGGAGTTTCATTTTTTATGAACAATTTATATTGAAGAAAAATCAAATATTTATTCATTCATGGGTTGATCATTATTTGAGTGTTATGTTATCACTGATCTTCTCTAGACCCTGATATTGTATAAATTTTATACTGCAGTATTTTTATAAAATAATATAAACTACAAAACTAATTTCACATAATAGAAACATACTTTTGTACTACACAACTTTAAAATATGCACCATTTAAAATGTAGACTAAAATTGCATTTTATTTCTTTATAGTTAAACAAAAGCTTTCTGGATGAAGATTCAGAGATTTCTCCGGCTTTGTCTAAATTCAAAGTGCCCTCTACTGTCAAAAAAGCGCACTACTCAGACATAGAAAATGACAAGTCTGAAATCAAAATCCAGACAGTGAGAGACAGATGGAAGAAAACTACAATAGATAATGGCACTGCTGCTCAGCCTGGGGCGATTCAGTTTGGAATGTTCCATTGGTAAATAGTTATGCTCCCTTCCAAGTTAAAAGTTACATTAAAATTATTTGTAACTTTACAGCTGTTGTTAAACTTCTTTTTTTTTTCTTAGTTTTGCTTTTAGAACTGACATTTTACTTTGCTTTCACTGTCTGGCTTATTATAATGATTTGAACAATGTGTTATGGCTGCCAGACAAAACTTTAAAACTACACATGATCTCTTTACTCTAGAGGAATACTATTTAGAAATTTCCCCCCATATATTTCTCTTACAACATTTTCTTTTTTACTATGAGTTATAATACTTAAAAATAGAAAATGTTATTGTGACAAAATAAACAGTTGATCCAGTGTGGGAAAATACATCTTCAAAAATATATAAACAAAAAAACAGGTTGCCTATTTTGTTCACTTTTATATGATTTAAGCATTACAAAGAACATCTTAAGCCTGATCTGAGACTTTTGGTGAAAGCCTGTAACCATCTTTCAATTAAATTTGGTGCCCCAAATAAAATATTGTCATAAGAAATTTAGGCTGTTCCATAATATGAAGTTGTATTTTGTACAACTTAATGAAAGAAATGAAACTTGAAATTTGTGATAGACATAGGTGAAAAACTTTAGAAATGTCTATTATGTTATATTAAAAGCAATAATGGTAAGATAATATATTAAAAAGAGAATTCTGATTGAATTGATAATTTTTATAATAAAGTCAATAACTAAAGTCAAATTAAAGAGGTACTGACATAATAGAGGTATAAAAAAGCTCATAAATTGTCAAGAGTTCTACATATATAATAGCTCTTGGTTAAATAGCTTCATGAAATAGTTGGTCTATATTTCAAGCAAAAGAGAAATAAAAATTTAAATAGCATGAGAGAGAATTTTTTTGTAAAAATCAAGGGCTACAAATTTCATGTCAGATAAATGTAGAATGGATTTTCAGTTTAATCAATTGCTAGGGATTTGGGGAATGGCTCTTGGAAGGGGTGGGCAAAGTCCAAGTACAGCTTGAAGCAGGGTGTGACTGGCAGCTTTCCTCTTTCCAGGGCTTCCCCTTTCTGTATCTCTTCAGCTCCTCTGGTTGACTTTGAACTTTAGCGCACATCAGATGAAATAAATGAACAGCCAAACAAATCAGCATGAAATGAAAGAAAGAAGCAGAACTCCTCTCAAGACAGTATGGTTCTCTGGTCATGGAATTTAGTAGCAATTTGGAAAAGGAGAAACTTCCCAGGTAAAATAGCACTACAGTAAATGCTGACTCTGCTGGCACAAACAGCATGCCAGTTGTCTCAGTGTTTGGAAAAATCTAGCACATCCAATGCATCTGGTTGTTTCCAGTATTTTAGGGCAAATCTCTTAATATAAGTGCAGTATATGCTTTAACCTAATTTCTGTGGAAATGCCATTTCTCTTGATCAATTCTCAGTTATTTTCTACTGCTTAGAAAAGAACTGCACTTGTAATATTAGTCCTAATCTCCATAAAAATGAGCCTACATTTAAAAAAAATGTATAAGACTGTGGTATTTTAGATGGCTGACTAGATGCTCTAGGCTTACATTTAGATGGCTGACTATATGCTCTAGGCTTATATTTCCTTTGCATTTTAAAATCAATTATTTCCCAAATTCAATTTAAGATAATCTAATTTCTAATCAATTTAATCTATTTAATAATAGACCTTTGTTATTTGGCATAAATACACTTTATCATTATGAGTCTGTTCAGTAAACCTTCAAATCAAGAAACTCGTATTTCTATAGCCAATGAATACTGTGCCAAGGTAGACCCACAGGGTATTTTCTTCTGGAACATGAATTTTGAGGTAGGAGTTATAAAGATAGAAATAACCCTGGGCTCCCAGAAGAGACTGGTTTTTATCTCTTTGGAACCTGGAAGCTGCTTCTTTTTTAGAATCTGCCCATCCAGTGATTTCATGGTTTCTGTGGGCTGGGCAATATCCTTTCAATAAATTTTATGTCTGCTTAAGCTAGTTGGTCAGTTTCTTTTGTTTGCAACCAAATAAATCTAATTCACATGATGCATGTCTTTCTCAGTGAAAAACTTGTAGATTCATAGATACAATTTACAGAGAGTTCAAACATTTTCATTTCATAGTACAGAAGCTTAGTTGAGTAGGGTTCATGACCAAAGCTATGTGTAACATGCTTGAATCGGAGAAGGGGAAGCAGTGCCAACTTTCCTGACTACCATAGCATTGCATGGAACCATTGATTAATCAATCCCAGTCCCATTATCTACTGGGTTTTATACATATTACTTTGTTGACAAAAATTCTTATCTTCTTCATCCTTACAATCAAATACTGAGAACATTGATTTGAATACAAAAACAACAATAATGTATATTATGCAAAAAAAATAATTTTAGGAAATGAAATATTAGGATGAATAATATATCTCACATGTATGTAAGTGCCAATTATTATGTAGGTTAGTGCAAGAGGCTCTCTTTCTCCTAGAAGTGAAATTCAATGTTTTTTTAAAGTGCAGAGAGAACATTTGGATTCTATATGTATTTATATCTGCATAAAAAATTGTTTATTTGCCACTTGAGAGAAAACACAATAAAATCCTTCTCTTTTTCTTAAGTGAATTGTTGCAGATAGGAGAATGTATGGATTGTGAAAATTGCCTTTCTTTAAAACATCAACAGTAACAAAGCATGACACAAGCATTTAATAAAGGGATTATTGTAGACTTCCTTCATTCCTGGGAACCAGCAGAAAAATCTCAAGGGACAGATCATTAAATCTTCTTCCTCAGTGTTAACTTGGACAACAGCTCAGGAGACATCTCTGAGGGTGCAAGGCATTTATTAGAAGCATGTTTAGAAATCTCTGACTGTTTTTCAAAAACCACTCCTGCAGAAAACAACAGGATAGTTACCAAGCATTTCAGGAAACCATGTATATCTGAAGCGATTCAATTCATTAGAAATATGATAAATTATAAATGGCAAAGGCTGAAAAAGGGTAAGTTGTGGGGGAAAATATAAATTAAATATGAGAGGTATAACGTAACTATCAGGGATCACTTGGTATATATTACTTTATTATATTTTATTTTATACTTTTTGAGATATGGCAATTTACCACGGTAGTATTTTATGCCTCACTCACTTTACAGAGGAAAAAGAAAAAAGAATAGAAGAATTGAAATAATAACTTCCAAAGTGTGTTCTTTTCTTTGTACCCTTTTATTTTTGTATTATTATTTCAACATTCCAATATTCATAACACAAACCATATTTACAAATTCTTCATTAGCTCTAATTAATTCATGTTTTTTTTTATCTTCCAGGAGGGATTATTACTAAAACCATGATTTTTTTCCCAAACCTTTATTTTTCCTTGACCCAGCAATTTACATTTATTTCAATGATTCCAGATAATAATCACACAATGCATTTCATTTGTGTACCAATTCACATTTAGTAAGTATTTCCATAATCAAAGTCTCAGTTGCTTCTCTTAAGGGTTCTCTTTTATAACCATAAGGTCCTTTCTTCTGACTGCTAATTTATTTGATTTTCTCAAAAAAGAGCTTTAGTGATTAGCCCATGATAACCCACATATTAGGAGATTAAAATAGGTTTAAAGCTCAGCTTTGAGACTCACAGTTTGGCCCTCATTTTTTCACATGCCAATTTCTTTATTTTTTAGTAAGTATTTGTTGAGTGTCTATGTATATCAGATAATCTTCTAGGCACCTGGTATGACTACTTTCTGCTGCTATAGCTTTTCTTTGCCCAGAGTAAGACAGCTTTGTCTATTAGGGTGGTTTACTTCCCAGACCACTACCTTAGGGAATCAGTCAAGGCTGCTCGTTCAACCACCTTATGACGGTAGATGATCTTTGAAGATGATTGAAATTAGGTTTTCCACTTGAGGATGATGGTCAAGCAATATACTTTCAGTGGAGATTGTACTATGAATTTTGAATTTTGGTCTCTTCCAAGGTAGTGATATGGAGTATGCTATTCTTTCATCATGCTGGTCAGTGATCATGAGGGGAATATATCACATTACAAGTGCACTGTGTTGTTAACTATGATGTTTGGTAGATTGTGTATTGAATGCATTTTGAATTATGACTTTTTAACCTTTGATGGGTTTATTGGGACAAAATCATATTGTAAGTCAAGAGATACCTGTTCTTGCTTGTAATTAATTTACATTTAAGGTTTTTTTAAAAGATCTTATTCTGGACTCACCACTGTTGTGATTTGAGATTGAGGCTAAATATGACTTCACAATTATCTAGGCCCCATTTTGTGCCAAGCACTCCTATATATGTAGAATCAGCTCTGATAATCCTTTCTCCATCCCAATTCCCCCAATTCACCACCATACCAACCTTAGCTTATCTGGAAAGGGAACTGTCTAATGCAAGACCACATGTAAATCTGTATTTCTGAGCACCTTCAAATGCCAGCTTTATATGTATTTACTCTTTTCCTACTTTACCCTCTCCTTTATGTTTTCCTGTTTCTACAGGCTAGATTTCAATCTAGTTAGTTACCATTTCATTTCTTTTTTTTCTAGTCCTTTCTTCTGCTGACCTCTGCCATTCACTATGTTATTTATATGTGATTTTGGGGAAGTCATTAACCTCAATGAGTCTGGTTTTGTTTTTTGAATAAAAAGGAATAACTTTATTTAAAAAGCTTTTCTGATTAAATGATGTGTTTTAAAGTGTTTAACTCAGGGGCTGGGGTTGTAGTTCAGTGGTGGAGTGCTCGCCTAGCACATGGGAGGCCCTGGGTTTGATCCTCAGCACCACATAAAAGTAAATAAATAAAATAAAGGTATTGTGTCCAACTACAACTAAAAAAAAATAAATATTAAAAAAATAAAGTGCTTAACTCAATCTTTTTTATATACAGTTGGTCAGTGCCTCGTGAGCATTAGCTTTCCTGGCATTTGGATAAAACCTACAGACAAATTTAAGCTGATTTCAGGGTGTTATCATGAGATCAAGAGTTCATGCTATGTGGAAAACATACTTTTTTCTACTACATTATTATCTTCCACCTTATTTCTTGAATGATCCACATGATGTTTTTGACTATTATTGGTTTTTTTTGATTTTTAATTGACTACTTTCTCATGTCTTAAAAATACCAGTATCCAAGCAGCAAGTTGACTGTTTTTCTAACAAACTTCTAAATCAGAGGGTAATGGTCCTTAGTATTGTCAATTTATATTGCTTGTTATGAGATCTTACCCTTTATTCTAAATTCTTTCTATAGGTTGATACTTCCCTTACTTAAATCCCCAACTTTATTCACAAGTTTCAGACTCATTTACCAATAAGTCTATCATTAGTCTACATCTAATAAATATCCCAAACTTGGATGCCTAAATCCTAACTCTAGATACTCTGAAGAAATCTTTCAAAGTTTCTTTGGCCTAATTATATAAACCCAACACATTGGCTTATAATTTATAGATATTTATAGATATTTTTCTCATATCTCAGTCTAATGTATACATAAATCCCATCACTTCAAACTTCAAATCAACCACTCCTACACTATAAGCCTAATTTACTCGACCATCACCCTTACCTCAATTTTTATAATACTCTGAGCAGCTTGCCCTGCTTTCCCTCTCATTCCTCTGCAGTCTGTTCTTCAAACACAACCAAAATTATATATTTAAAATATAAATTAAACTATATCCCTTTCCTACACAAATCTCTCAAAAGTTTTTTATACTTAAAATAATATCAAAAGATCTTATGATGCCTTAAAAAGTTCGGTGTAAGCCTAAGGAATTTTTTGCAAGGGATTGAACCCAGAGCTTCCACATGCTAGACAAGCACCATACCACTGAGCTACATTCCCAGCCCAGCAGACTTTTCTTTTATGAAAATGCGAAATTAAACAAGTGTTTTTTTTTTTTTTACTACAGGAGTCTTCATATAGCAACTACATATAACTTGCTTAGCATGTGTGAAACCCTGGGTTTAATCCTCAGTACTGGGGGAAAAAAATATGAGATTTTTTTTTCTTGGCTTTACCTGGAAAAATTGGATTCTATAAATAATTTTAAGCATTTTTCTGTTGGGTATATTTTTCTTGCTTCATTCAGTTTTAAAATTTAATTCAGAAATCATTTGAAAGCAACTGATGTTATTGCACCAACCTAGGCACCAAGAAAAAAAGGCCAGTACCTGACCTGGAGGAGACTATAGTCTCCTTTGGAAGGAATGAAGACAAGGGTGTGAAGCAGCATGTGACTTTATTTAAAAACAAATCTGTCTCCATGAGCATATCATTTTAGTCAGACTACAGAATAGTTGGAAGTCATGATATAATATTAAAATAGCAAAAAACAGAAATTCCTGGGTATACGAATTATTCCAATTTACATTTAGACAAAATTTGCTGTTTATGCTGTTTGTGTTTATTTGGTTTTTTGTTTGTTTTTTAAGATGAGGTCTTGCTACATTGCTTAGCTTGGTCTTCCATTTGTGAGCTCAAGTCATCTTCCTGCTTCAGTATCCTGAGTACGTTGGTACTACAGATGTGTGCCACTGCAGACAGCCAGGATAATGATTTTTAAACAAGGTGGTTTACATGTTGCCATAGTATATTCTAAATTCTGTCTCATAAAAAACATTTAATTCCATGGATGTTTCTCTTAAAATATGGCTTAGGAGAAGACTTTTCCAGTATGTGGAGCTGTTTGTATAATAGAATAGGCAGGAGGTAGTGAATTCTTCATCATTGCAGGTATGGAGGAGGGAGAGAAAACCACTGTTGAGAACGTTGTAAAGATATTTCATACCTTTGATCAAGGTTGGGACGGATGATCTCTGATACCTTTTCAAAATTCATGAATGACTCTATGAATCTATGATAGTCTATAATAGGCGACAGCACTCAAATAAAGGAGTCTTCACTGTAGACTAGAGTAGTCTGGGAAGTCTTAATAGTCTTAGTAAGATATGAAACAGAAGCTAGATTCTCAATAACTGGAGGGATTCAGGTATGCAGAAGAGCAGAGTAAGATCAGGGAAAGTAAGAAAGAAAAGCAGTTATAGAAATAGAACACAACTGAACTCAGTACTTTGGGGGACAATGAAAAATTTGTCCTGACTAGAATACAGGATTTATATTAAAAATTCAGGAGATGAGCAAGTGAGAAGATCTAATTGTGAAGTGCTTTTAGTATGAGGCACTGGGTAGTAGGATTTTATCTTGTTTGGGTACTATAGAACTTTTAGATTTATGTCAGTATTAGAACAACTTATAAGTGTTTTATAAGTTGAAACTAGCACTGTTATTTAGTCGAAGGGAAAATGAGATATGTAGATGAGGTGGGTCTTAGTAGATGAAGACCTAATCTTAGAGCCAAGAAGGACCTAATCTTTATATACATAATCATTTTCAAGCAAGTGTATTCGTATTATTTGATCAAAAGAAATAGAAATAGATTATTTCTCTTCCAATCTCCACTAAATGGGATAAGTTGAATTCTGTAAATTGAATTGAAGCCAGCTAAAGATAAATAGATGCTATTAGTATTTTGCAGAAAAAAAGTGGGGTAGAGAAGCACACACTCGAATGTGGGGGCAGACTAATTTTAAGGTATTGGCTCATTTGATTTTGGTAGCTAGCAAATCTGAAATCCACAGGGCAACACAATAATTTTGGAACTCAGCTAAAAATTAAGATTTCAGTCTTAAATTTGAATTCTTCAAGGAAACAGCCTTTAAACATGCAGGGTTTCTGGAGGAAATCTTCATCTTTCTTGGGAAACATCAGTTTTGTTTGAAAGGTCTTTGATTGGAAGAGGTGTACCACATTATGAAGGGTAATCAGATTTACTCAAAATCTATTCATTTAAATATTTTTCACATCTAAAAACATACCCTCACAGTAACATCTTGACTGCTTTTTAACCAAACAACTAGGCCCATAGCCTACTCACACTGACACATAAAATTATCCATTATAGTATGGAGTATTATATACCAGAAATAAATTGCTGTTTTGCATTGATGTACAAGCATATCATTACATATGCACAAATAGATCATTTTTTTTTTTTTACTTATTAGGGTTACCTTGAATAGACATGATTGGTGGGACAATGTGTTCTCTCTAACCATTCAACATTCTAGCTCATTGAGATACAACTTCTGATAGTTGGAGTCATTATTATATCATCAGGTGAAGACCAATCTAAACAATGTTTTTAACTTATTTTTCATATATATGGTGCAGAATAGCAAGAACTAGCTGCACTCCTTCCTCTTAAAGCAGCTAGACTCCCCCCTCTGATGTCTCTCTGCCTTGAGGAAGTAGGGGAACACATACCTCATGGACCTCTCCAGAACTCCATTCCATGCACCGGAAGTGCACTTGAGCTCTGGTTTTCTGTGCAGGCCTTCTGATCCTTTTTCCTTTCTGAATAGAATTTAGTCCTTATATGATACTCACATAAACTTTCTCTTTTATATTTTCAGTCCTTTCCAAGATTCTATATAATTAAATGATTGGGCATAATTAATCACTAAAATTGGTAACTAAGCTTTGGAATGACTTGCCGTGACTATTCAACACAAGGGGAAAAAAGTCTTCTGTGGCTATAAGTTAAATTCTTTGAATATCCTCCATCAGTAACTACATTTCAAAAATTGAGAAGAAAAATTGAGAATAAATTTTGTATATTAAAATATAATTAAAATTCTACCACTTAAAAATATCCAATTGGCACTGCTAATGAGCTACACTCCAAAGATACCTCTGACAGGCAAATAGTTTCAAGTAGATGATTCTTCCTTAAATCTGACCAGAATGATTTTCACAAGAAAAATTCCAGAAAGGAAACAGAAGTGGTAGTATTCAATTTAGTGACCTCTGGGCAGAACAAACAATTTAATTTTAAAGTAAAAATAGCTAAGATGGAATAAAATTTGATCTCACATAATAAGATACACATCATGAAGGAAGCATTCAATTTGTGATAATACTAAAGGAAAATTTTCAACTGGGAAGAATGTCCAAGGAGAAAATTTTAGTAATGGGGTGACCTGGAAAGAAGCCCAATAAACGAGTTATGAAAGCAATATTGCTGACAGAGTAGGAAGGCAAACAAGATGTGGTCTGCTTAAAAAACAACAACAAAACCTGTCAGTCAGTTTCATTTTCTCAGAAGCCTATTCACTGAGTCTTGGTAGTAAAATTGTCTGTGAGCACTAAAGAATCAAGATTTGCTAGTTTCTCCCCCAAAGCACTACAGCATTGCAAATCCTTTTACAATTACCTTTGAAAAATAAGCAAAATGAAATTAATCAGATTATTTACCTGTACCCCTGAGAGTATGTAAGGATTAATGAGTTAATTATTGTGAAATATTGAAACACTTTGAGATATCTGAATGAAAAATGAAAATAATTATTTATGGCTTTGCTAGAATGTCTCAGTAATCATAATTACTTTCTAGTATACATTTCTTCTATTCTAGTTTAGTTATCTTAAATATATTTTTTTCAAGTAAAAATTAAACTTGTAGCATAATTCGGCTCCAAAAATATATTCGACAGAACAAAATTACCTAGATCAAATAATTGTAAAAAATACATGCCATCAATTTTCTTTTGATAAATGATCATTTTCTACTATTAACCTAGCAATTTCTTTGTCTATGCTTGTGCTGAGATGATTAGACAGGTACCTCAATGCATGTTTCTTCAAATGGGACATGTTTGTGGGCATTTGATAATTTTGTCTTATAGATAGACTCAAAAACACTTGAGACAATTTGATGGAAAAAATAATTGAATGAAACTGATTCACAATTATTAACTTACAAAAGTGCAATGTGTTTAGTATTTGTTGAGTTGAATGCAATAGGAAAAGACAAGTTAAGCCTTGGTAGATAAAAGGATAAACAGAGGTATGAACATCCACAGAATTTAAGGTTTGGAAAGGACCCAGAGAGGTCAAGAAGGTTACCACCTTTCTGGCAGGACCACACTAAAAACTACTAAGCCCAGGAGAGCTGAGCCTAGCCTAATGTTGAAAACAAAACAAAACAAAACAAACTAAGTTGAAAACTAAATTCCTGTAGTGTGGGACTTAGGTTTGGAACTCTTGAATTTCTCTTAACTTCATCCTGGTAATTTCTACCATTCTATTTTTTTGTTTTAATATTATTCTTGATGAAACACCACTTTGTTATGAATGTACTAATTATATTTTTCAACAGCATTCATTTTGTAAGTTAAATAAAGATTTTGTGTTCTGAAGAACTGCTTTCAGGTCTTATTCACAGTGGTTCTTGGACACCTATGTTCTGTCAGGCTCTTATGGACAAAGGAGGGACAGGCATATTTTGGCACAGGTGTTACTGAAATGCAACGTAGATGATTGCTATTGACACACTGCTACCTATCAGTATCTCTTTCTTCCCAACCTCATCTTCCCATCTTTCTTCCACTTCCTGCATTCTGTTTTGCATGCCCCTCTTTTTCCTCTTGTTGTTCTGTTTTCTTTTATTTTCTCTTTTAAGTTTTCCTACAGCAAAGCTCACCTTATCATTGGCATAAAAGGCAAAAGATGTCACAGAATAGCTATTTAGAATGTGTTCTGCTGAGAGCCAAGGCCGAGTCTGTATGGCCCCTGGCATTTTGCCAACAGTATTGATTGACAGGTGAGGCATTACTATCCGCCTCTGCCTCTACTTTTGAGTTCTCGCAATATTTTGGAGTTCTCCTTGGGATTTCCGGGGATTTCCCGAGAGTTCCCATTGGTTGGGGAAGTGCAGGAGGAGGAATTTCTAGAAGAGATATTTCCAGCTGGGGGTTCCTGGCATTCGGGAGAATTCCCCAGGAGCGTGTGTGAGGTTTTTTCTTGCAGTTCAAAAATAAACTGTTCCTGCTTCAGTGGCTCGTGATTTGTGCCCAGCCAGACTGCAGCAGTGTTCTACAGAACCAATGAGATTAACACCAACTGGGAGCTTGTTAGAAATTTAAAATTCTTGGAACCCATCATAGAGTTGTAACTCAGCATTTTCCTTTTAACATGATTCCCAAGGGTTTCACACCCACATTCAAGTTTAAGGGGTGCTGGGCTAGAGCACCTAGATGTCTTTCCTGTAGATACCTGAAGTTCATACATCTCCCACTAATCCACTGACTACACACTCTTCCAACCTTGGCAAGGAAGGAACCAGAGAATCACTAGATCACTCAACTCTGGAATCCTGGGGGTCTTCCTTGATCCTTTTTCCTTCCTTACCAACTATACATAATGTCACCAATCTTGTGACTTCTATTTTCTAAGTATCTTTGAATATTTGCTCAATACCTCTGTGAAACTGATACTTCTATTGATCCCACATTTTTTACATGAGCCTGAGAATAATCTTTAATCTAGTCTCTCTGCTTCTTATATCATTTTTCTCTAAATCCTCCTCCTTGATAATTTTAGGTATCTTTTTAAAATTTTAAATCTAATCTTAGCCTTGCCATGATCAGAAACATTGCTGATTCACTTTTTATTATGGGATAAAATTTGGTTCCTGTATAACCTTTTTACTTTATTGTAATTGATAAATAACACTTGTTTATCTTCATGTGATGCTTTCATGTATGTATATACTGTGGAATGATAAAATCAGGCTAATGAATTTATTCATCACTTTACTTACTTATTTAAATGAGGATCTCAAATAAGTAGCCCAATGTTACACCTTGTGTAACTTTTTATCTAGCCTTATCTTCCACAGATTCCCAACTTACCCCATATGTTGCAGTTATACCCAGTGACTTGCAGTTTCTTAAGTGTGTCATGTTTTTTTGGTGCCTCTAAACTTTTATATACAATTTTTGTTGTTGTTGTTCTGGGACAGAGATGCTCTTCCCTAAAAATGTCTTTAAGTGAACTAATACTCTATTCTTTAAAGCCAGATCCAAGTAACTCTTTCGGCATGTAATGCATTTTCTCCCATTTCCTCTCCACATGTATATCCACCACAACACTTGTTACATTATACTGCAATGATCTTTACTCTGATATGGACCAAGAACCTAGAAAGGTCAGATATTAAATTTTTATCCTTGGCATTGTATAGATTCTTAATAAATACTGTTGAATTAATAACATATATATGTAATAGTTTTATATTTGAAAGAAATTCTATAAATAAAAATAATTCTTCATATGATAAAAAAGCACATATGAGTCAGGCCAAATCTTTTCTTAAATATATTTGGACCATACTAAATTTCATATGATAGGCAACCATTTGTTTTCCCTCGAGGAATGATTCAGATGATTGGTAGGAATGCTACAAAGGAATATAAGAAGTGGGTGAGATTATTCTTAGACTTAAGTGCTAGGAAAAAAATCTGTTTTAATTTATGATTTTTCAATAAGATCAAACAAATAAATAAAAGTAAATCTTCTATGAATATTTCTGCACAGCTCTTTGTGTGAACATGTGTTTTCATTTCTCTCAGATAAATGTCTCAAAGTGCAAAAGGGAAAAAATGATAAATTGGACTTTATCAAAATTAAAACCTGCTCTACAAAACTCAATGTGAAGAAGATAAAATGAGAAGCTATGTATCATGAAAGATATTTGAAACCACATATTAAAAAAGGATAAGTATGTAAAATATATATGGAAGTCAGAACACTGAAGATTAAAATCAATCCAATTAGAAGATGGGCAAAAAACATGAACAGACATATTAACTAAGATCATACCAAATGGCAAATAAGCATATAAAAAGATGTTTGGCATCATTAGATTTTAGGAACATGACAAATTAAATCACAATGATCCATGACTATGTAGCTGTCAGAATGACTACAATAAAAAAAATAGTGACAACATCAAAAGCCAACAAGGATGCAGAGAAGCTGGATCACTTCTACATCACTAGTGGGAATATAAAATTGTGTAGTCACTCTGGAAAACAGTTTTGCAGTTGCTTATCATATCATATCTTAAACATCCATATCAGCCTTAAGAAATACACTGTAACCACAAGTAACATTGATGTCAGAAAAACTCCATAGATAAAAAAATAATCTATTTTAATAGATTGACATTTAATATCTCTGCATTGTAGATGATAGACCACATTCAGTAAAATAAATCAGATGTACTGGTATTGAAAATACATTTCAGTTTACATACAGCCCCCCAAATTGAGCAATAGAGTGATTGATGGAAATATGAGCATCAATAATGTAAGTGACGGTGCTGTATGATCTATATAGTTCTAGAAGCATGCTACACAACTCTACTGTTATTTATTCACAGCTACACTGAGGATCCTATCAGGCAGTATATGTAACATCACTTTGAAACTGAAAAATTATATAAATATATTAAATATTAAAAATTATTTTGGTAGCACTAAGTTAAATATCAGAAAAAAAGAGATGAACATTCAAATATGCATTCATTTCTCTAACGTCTTTTCAATAATCTTTTGAAATCTTAGACAACTAGTACTTTTAATCAATTTCTTTTTCCTTGATGAAGTAAATATATTAGTATAGACCTTTCTTAATTATGGTGATTTTCTGCTTTAGATTATGAAAATGAAGATTTAAAATTTTGAGAAATTTAAAACTATTTCCTTCCATCATTGAAGCCAAATAATCCTGTAACTCTTAGGTACGCCTCTTGCCTGTGATGGCCTTAACCCTAGCCACTTCCATACTGCAGAAAATCATGTTAGCTGTTCCCTTTCCTTCCAATCTTCCTCAAGACGATCCTCTTCCAGGTTGTTCAAACCTAGTTGTTTTGCTTCCTATAATTTTGAAACAATTGCCACTGTAGTAAATACGATATTCCAAGAACAAAATATAAGGATAAGAAGGAATATTTTTTCTTATCAGTTGTGGATTATAGAATTTATATCAAGAAAACATTAAAAAATAATTGAAATAAAAAGAAAAATCTTCAACTCCTTGCTTTACTAGAGGACATAATAATGACAAAAAAAAAAAAAAAAGAGTTCATTCAACATGGCCTACTGACATCAAGGTGCTGGAGTGGAGGAGAACAGACTTTACTTCCTTAAATCTGTGCCTCCCTTTATAGCCTGAATTTTGACAAAGTCCTACTTCTGTCAGAGTTTCATAAACTCTCTTATGAGAACAAATCCATCTGCTCCGGCCTTTACCCTTCTTAGATCTGTTCAATAGAATGCCTTCTGTTCTCTTCAAGACTTTCATGCCTCCCAGAAAGACATATTTCCTCCAAAGTTCTCTCAGTCTCAAATATAGACAATCTTTACATTTTCACACCCAAAAGAGTTCTACTTCCTGTTTCCAGAGGAGGTTGTTAGATTTTTCTGTAATCTCAAAAGGATCATTTGGTTCCTTTTCTCAAAACTAACCAGTCCTGAAATCCCTGACTCTTGTTAGATAAAAACTTTTTGAAGTAGTAAAGTGACAAAAATTTTTGAATGATTTTTTTCTTCTTTTTAGCTTCTACCTAAAAAAGTTCCCACGCTCATAGCTTGGGCATCCCAGATACTGCTGTGGGATTCAGTGTGACCCATGAATTGAATTCACATACTTGACCTTCGTGACAGGAAGTCAAGCTTAGGACAAGTGTGCTACCCTCTTTTAATCAGTATTGCTGTAAAGTGGATTCTAAAGAACAGAATCTGTTACTGATATGTCAGCATAAGAATGCTAGAAAACAGATTTCTATGACGTCTATTTGAGGCTATAGGGCGTAATGGAAAAGAGAAGGGTTAGACTCAGCTAAACATTCTTTTGCATGCCAGTTCTACTCCTATGAACCATGTTACCCTAACCATGTTACTTAACGTTTCTGAAGGTCAGCTTTTCTGTTTTTTACTTGTAAAAGAGAATAATGCTCAGACCTATCTCATAGTTTATTGCAAGGATTAAATTAGATTCATAAAGTATGTTATCTGTGTTGCCTGGTATATAATAAAATAGGTAGCTTTATTATTATTTATGTGAAGTCTAGGAAACAGAGCTGGTATATCAAGAAAATAATTTTGACAATTGGTCAATTTGACTATCAAAGGAATCTTCAGAAGTTAAGTAAAAGTCCTAAAGTAGAGTTCAGAAATGACCTGCTCCTCCTCCAACAACAAAAACAACAACATAAATAAGTGTATGTGGCAAGATATTAATGGCAGTTTCAAAAAGAATTCCAGTAAATTCCATACCTTTTAAGAAGTTTGGTGTTCTGAGATGGTCATGGGCTATATTTCTAAAATGATAACCTAAGATCAGACACTGGAGACAGTTGAGTGGCAGGAAGTGCAGACAAATCACCTTGACTTTCACATATTTCAGATGTGTTGATTTTGAGTTTTTGTGTAATACCTGAAAATTCAGAATTATTAATTTTGAACTTCTATAGTGCTAAATGCATTGGGTTCTGTATTTTAATATTTTGCATTCTGTGACTACCAAAGAAAAGATATTTTTCTAGTTGAGTTAGAAGAGGCTAGACAGTGCAGTGAGGAGGGGGTAGGTAACTGTTTAGAGAATGCACTGGCCACTGTTTATTCAATTACCTAATTTTTTAAAATAAAAGACATTCACCTTAAGGGAAGAAAACTCTTTAATTCTCTTTCATTATAATCTCACAATTTATTGCCATATGTTTCAAAGGTCCAACATTACTGTATTTACTCTATTAGCCTGGATTCTGCTCTAATTTATAGCTTATCTTACTCCAAGACACAGATATTATTTTGGAGTGTCAATAGAAAAACTCTAAAGATGATTACTCTAGGGAATGTCGCTTCCTTTTTTTGATTCAATTTGGACACATGTTCTAACAAACATTATTTGAAATTAGTTTTAGACCACCTACTATAATGAACAAAGAATGTACTGTTAAAACATGGATACAATAAAAACTAAAATGTATTTAAAATAAAAACTTGTTGTAAAATTTAGATTTCTATCATGATTATTTTACAAAATAAATTAGTATGTTTCCATGTATTTAATATTGAGGAATGGTGTACTGATTTACATTAATAAATAACCATGCTAACACAGTTACATACATCATGCATGGGTTTTTGATTTACCATTTTAAAATAGATATACTGTAGAGACATATACTTAAAATTGTTCACAGTGTTTATTAATCATCTTCCCTACCCTTAGGAACTCAAAATTCTGTAATGTTATAGTTTTCTTATGCCCCAATTATTAATACATAGTGCTTAGAAAACCATTTTGGTTATTTAAGCTTTATGAATTTTGAATGAATTTGATTTAAAGCTTGAGTTTTGAGAGATTTACCTGTGAGAAATAAAACATTCCAAAGTTATGTTGATGTCTTTTGTAACTTTTTTTGTAATCAAAATAAAACACTGAAAAATATATAATATAAAATTAGATAGACTGATCTCAAATCTGAGCTCCTCAATTTATCAGCAATGTGACCTTGGAAAAATCCACTTGACCTCCTGAACTACAAGTTTCTTACCTCTTAAATGAGAATAATTTCATCCAGTGACATGTGGATACTTAGAGATCATGCCTATAAAATCCTATAACACAGGTCTAGGTTTATAGTAAGTATTTAGGAATGGTAGCTACTGCTATGAAGAAGTATTTAAACTCATAAAAATTCTAATGCAATATAACAATATTTAAACAATTAAATTAATTATAATATGTCAAGATATAATTTGGAGTCATTAGGTAATAACTGGTTCATAACCAACACTCAATCTTAAGGTAGAATATAAATAGAATACACTTTTCTTTCTGTCAACCATAATTTTTTGAATCAAGTACCATATATAACAACAAATTTATCTATTAAGTCTGTATGATTTATCCATTCATCCACTTATTCACTATGACATTCATAGTCCTGTATAATTGATAGTTCTGTACCTCTCTGAACTTGATTTTTCCTCTCTAAAGGGAAGAGAAAGTTTGGTTGCATGTGAGAGTCTTACTAGTAAATGTTTGTCTCTTTATATTTCTGGAGAATACTCAGTAAAAATATAAAAGCTTAAAATATGAGAAATTTCCATTAGGACATAAGGAAAAGTATTACTTCCTTAGAATAGTTTTTTATTTTTATATTTTATATTTTTATATTTTATTAAACTTCAGTTGATTATTCTCGTAAAATATCAATCTCTCAAAGTAATTTGGAGAATTAAAAGTAAACAATAAGCACATTATAGGCAATGCATAGTTCCCTGCAAATAGTAAATGCTCATTAATTTTAGCAATTGTGGTAAGTTTAGTGATGGTGATAATGAATTTGAGATGAAGATGATGATGCAAAGAAGAACCAGGAGAGCTTGAAAATGGGAGGGATGGTTTGATTTGAAACATTTAGGGCTATATAAATATTTCCTAAATTGGGCTGGGGCAATAGCTCAGTGATAGTGTGCTTGCCTTCCATGTGTGAGGCACTGGGTTCGATCCTCAGCAGCACATAAAAATAAATAACAATATCGTGTCTATCTACAGCTAAAAAAATAAAAATTAAAAAAAAAATTCTAAATAAATGATGCCATTTTCTTGTGATCTTACATATAATGGGTATCCAAGAAACAGTCTGCCTTGGAAGATACATATTTAACATCTAATTATTTAGATGTACCACATAATTAGAAAGCAAGAAGAACAGATTCATAATTGTATAAAAATATAAGGAAATTATCTATTTGAGATGTAGCACATATAATACTCATACGATTTAAGCAGTGCAAAGAATGATGTAAATCATTTTACTAAGTCAGATTAAAGGTGCTATTACTCATGGTTATGTAATACTATCTATAATTTCTGTGTTAAACTTGACATTATAAATCCTTTAATCTGCGTATTTAAAAGCCGTTCTATGGCTCATTTTTCAAACAGATTCCCGTTAACACATTTACTGCTAATGAACCACTAACGTGTTCTCTCTTTCTTAGATAAACGCTGTTGACCAACATTATTATTTGCTCCTCATATAATTATTTTTTTGGCTTTTTAATTTAATTGCTTCAATAAAAAATATGCCAATAATGCATTTTTAATTACACTTCCCAGGTGACCTATGTAAAAAGAGGTTTTATAATGAAGCCACAATAATTAGCCTGTCACAGTCCAGTTTGGGGCTATTGTCTAGTTGTCCTTTCCATGGCTTGTTGTGGCATGACTAGAATTCTAAAGACCTTGTGTATTATCTCCCATAATACTTAGGAAGGTATTAAAAATGTGTGCAATACTGGCAGAAGCAGGCTTTCTAATTATTGTCAGCTATTTCTAGTGTGACGTGGTAAATTCCCTTGAGAACAGAAACAACAGCCCACTCCAGGGTTTGTAATAGGCCCTAGAGCCTAAGTAGTTGTAGACAGAGCTGTTTCCCTCCGGATAGATAATTGGTTTACATAGCAGCTCAACATCTGAACCAAATCCATTTTTTTTCCTATTGTGATTTCACTGTTTACTCTAATATACATAAACTATTTTGTTATATTAAATAGCATATGACTCATTTTTTAATAGCTGAGTAAATTTGCATGTTCTGCCTCACCTGGAATACTAATGACTGTTATGTCTGCCTATTTTTCATGCATGAAATATTAAATATTTGGTTTGTTAAGTATACATGCTTACTATAAATAATGTGTTCTGGCAACTTGTTAAGTATGATTATCCTCTATTTCCTTTTTTCTTTTTCTCTCAGAAAAAAATATTTTCCACTTAAGGAAAAATGCAGGTGATTTCCAAGAAATTGAAAGATGGCTGTCTTTACTAGTGAAGTACAATCAATTATCAAGAAACAGTGGTTAATGTTTACATACTACAATGGATGGTAATACAGTGACCACTGATGCAAAGAAAGAAAAATATATCAGATTCTCAGGGGTATGCAGATACGTGGCTTCACAACAGTACAAAAATGTACTGTGGTATACTAAAGATTCAGTAGGGCTTGTTTTATATATATTTTATATATCTCTGGTTTTCTAAATGATAAAATGCTATTACTAAATGTTATAACAATGTTCTTTTTATTGTTGTTGTTAAATTTTATCCATTGTTCAAGTAAGTAAGGAAGAATACAAATCACACTTGAGAAAGCCAGTCCCCTTCAGCAGAATCTGAAAATACCTTTAACTATTTTGTGCTCCTTTTTCCTGACCCTCATTCTTTCCCTTTTTATTGAACTGTATAAAAATCAGTCAATGCTCTCTGTTCTCATCTTAAAACAAGGACATTCTCTATTTGTACTAAGTGGACTTCTTTCTCTACTACCAAAAGGCCCAGAAGAAAATTTGTGGGTTCAGAATGAGAGGATTATTTTTTATAACTTGTATTTAATGCCACACAAATGGGTACAGAGATTATGCACTATGACATTCTGTTTTTTATTTTCACAGAAAGAAATTATCTTCAATGAATAAGAATATAAAGTGGAAACTAAAACACATGTTACAGAAGAACAAATTAATTGGTTTCCCTATGTTTTGACATCATATCTAATGGAAAAGAACTCCTTCCCCACCTCATAGTAAATGGGTCAAGTAGCTCCATAACTTCAGGCAAACTCCATAATCTCTCTGAGCTTGAGCTCTTTCATCTGTAAAAGGGATGGAATAAGTAACAACAACTTCACAAAAGGATAAAAATAGATAATTCAAAGTGATTCACATTTGTTCAAAACAGGATTTGCACTCAATGTTACTTCCTTTCATATTTCTTAAATTAATGTTTTTAAATATCTAATTCTGATGAGTTTAAAAACAAAACATTATGTAAGTAGATGTATGAATGATTTTAGTTTCAAATGTTTTCTCTGAAAAATAATACTTTACACTGTGTACGTTCGACACTATTTCAATATTAAATACTGATATCGTATTTGAATAAGTTTAATAGAGATTGAACTGTGTATATTTAAACAGATGATAAACATCTAGAAAATGACAAAACTAACCATAGAACTCTGTTTCATAAGCCAAAAAAAAAAAAAAGAGAGAGAGAGAGATGGAAAAAAAAAGAACATATATTTCTTAGAAGATCAGAAAAACAGAGTAAAAAATGCAGTCATGTGAGTGGTCAAATAACACCTTTTGGCATTTTAATAAACTGTTGCTTAGATAGAAATATCAAGCTATTACTAATGGCTATTAATGTGTACATGCTTCATGTAATTTTATAGTTTCTTATTTTAATATCTGTAATTTTAATGAATTGCAATTTAGGAAAGAAACAATTTTCATTTACTTTATATAACATAATTATGGATCAAATTAACCCCACACTAGTCTTAATTACATTTAGTTTCATTTGGCTGATCAAGCAATTAACATGCCACTGTATTTTGGAAGTAAAAACCAAGTTGTTATGGTCTTTCTTCCAAAAAAACATATACTTGTTCATCTCAACTGTGGTCACCATGTAAAATTATTTCTTAGAGTTTTTCCTTTCTTTGTCTTTCTTTCTTTATTTCTTGTCTTCCTTCTTCTTTCTCTCTTTTCATTTTTTTTCTAGGTTTACTATGCTCAGTACATTGCTGCTCAAGAATAGGTATAATGAGGAAGTACTGCACCTGGGGTCCTCTTATATGCTACTGCTTAATAATCTCTCCTTCATGCCACCCTTTATCTGCTACATTCAGATTGGTTTCCATGCATTTCTCTTTTAATTGGAACTAATTTTAGGTTTGCCATTACTTGTGATTAAACAGCCTCTTTACCACACATACATTTCCTTCCGTTTATGTATTGTTACCTTCATGATTTTCTTTAGAAGAGAATGATTTGTCAGGGAAAGACCATCTTTTTACTCCATTAGCTAAGTTATATTCGTAAGGAGCACAATTTTAACAGCAATAAAAAATATTGAGTTTAATAATAATAGCATTCAGGACCATACGAGTATGACTGCAACTAATCCTTTTCAACTAATTGAAAATGAAAATGGCCCTTTGCAATATGTGTGTATTGTGAATAATCCTAATTAGGATAATGCAAGGTTATTTTAGCACAGTTCAGAAGCAGGGTACAGTCTCAGAAACAGCTGAGCTGAAGTGTAGTCCATTTAGAATTACCTGGGAACCTGTGAGAAGCCACAAGCTCCAAGTCATGAACACCCAGCAGAGAGGTCCTTTGGCAAACACCCGTTCTCATTGTATTTAAAGAGGATAAAAACCAAAAAGCCTCTGTATTTTGTTAGCTCTAATACTTTCCAGTGAGAAAAATAATTTCTAAAATACAGTTAATATCCATGATAGAATATATCTCAGAATGGTTAAATATAAGATTTTTGAACAAACTCTGAGCAGTTGTATTACTTGCTTGTTTTCCAAAAGGCTTTGCTTTTGCATTTTCTGATGTGTATTTTTTTTCTATTCAGCCTGGATCAAGATAGCAGCTTTCCCTGTTTTCCTGTGACATTTCATATTGTGACTGGATTTGTCAGATTTCATCAGTCACATTTGATTACATTATATCATATCAAGAAATAACGAAGACTAAGGTATTTTTCTACTTTTACTGAAAGATGCAGGATTCATCATCTACCAGATCTCCTATGTAAATATTCTCTTTCACATAAAATGATAGAAACAAAAATATATTCAAGTGGTAAAAAAAAAATTAAGGACTGATAATTTTTTAAAGACCTGGACATTGTAACTAATTTTATTTCACACGTGTGAGAAAAAAATATAGAGACCTATATGTACGTAGGTCTGTTGGAGATTTATTATTTTTAAAATAATTATGGTTAGATCTTTTTTGAGTCCTTTATGAGTCAGTATTAAATTAAAGTTGATATTTATTATTAATTTAAACAAATATTTTAATGTTAGATTTTTCTGCTGCTTTCAGTTTTCTGAATTTACTTTCATTGTGAAGTAATCAATCAAGTAAATACTGTGTCAATAAATTGGGCATTTGGCTAATAAGTGGGTTTGGTTGTTTTAAATCAACTAAAGAAGTACTGACATGATGTGTTCAATAACTTTAATTTCTCACTTGAAGTAGAACAAAGCAGATAAAATACGAGAAAAATATCTGGGAATTCTCTTTTCTCTCAATGACCTCCAGCACAAACAACCAGAAATAAATCTGTGCTTGAACAAATTGTGACTTTTGCTCCTTGCAACAGTGGAGAATATCGCCACATGAAATGGTGAAGTGTCTCAGTAAGAGGTTGTCAATAAGAAATGATGAGATCCAGGTTTGTTTGTATGGTTTTGGGGTGGTTCCAAGGAAGTGAGTGTTTACTGGGTTGGGTACAGCCAATAAGAGGGCACAATTCTGTGGGTTGGGTCTTTCAATAATTCTACTTATTTAAAAAGAGGCAGATTGTAACGGGTAGAGTCAGTGGTCATTTATAGTAGTCAGGATAGGGGGAGGTTTGCTCATTTTTGTGGTTTGAAAAACGTTCATGTTTTGTTCGTGCTTCATATGGTTACAAAGTAGTCTTACTTTTGTCTTACATTGTCACATTCACAAAGTGGACTTGTCTGATGTTGATGTCCTGTGAAATCACTTTTGTTCAATAAGAGAATTCAAGGTGCAACTGATACATCCAGACCCCTTCACAGCAACCCTCAGATAGTACCACATCATCAATTCTACTTTAATTTCTTCTGCTGCTGTGCAAGGACATACCCTCCCACATACAGCCTTCTGAACAGTATGCTAAGGGGGTAGGAAGGGCTATACAGCAATTCTTTGATAAATTTCTGTGGAAGTTCCTATGAGACATGACACTATGTGAAATTTAGCCTCAATCCCAAATAGAATCCAGCAAGATAAAAGTAATCTAGCTTCGGATAGAAACACAAGTTATAAAGTGAGATTGGATTAGATAGTCAGAATAGTCAGAGACAAGTGAGTCAGCATCAGGTAGTAGTTAGGAGAACTGTCAGAACCCAAGCCTAGACAGAGGGGAATGTTAGCATGTTTCAGCAACTCAGCAGTGCTGGCCCAGTGCTGGATCCTGTAATATTTCTAACTTTTGCAGAGGCTGAAAATGTCAAGCAAATTCTGTCCTTGTTTGGAAATAAATGATAAAAATAATAATAATAAATTTAAGTAGTTAACTAGTTAAACTGGCATTGGAGGACTAGAAAGGCAATGGAAGATATAGAACCAACATACAACTAGTACCTGCATGGGGCAACCACTTTCTAGAAATGAGAGACACAGAGGGCATAGGTTAGAGGCACCAGGAGCACTTGAATGACTTGTTTCTCTTCCAAATATTATGTTCCCAGTGCTAATTACAAAGCTCTTTTAACTGCAATCCACCCTCCTATATTACACTGTGCAGCACTGGGACTAAGCCTCTAGCAAATTTTACCTCTTCTTTGCCAGCTATTTCCCCCAAGTCCTGTTAATAGAGGATCATACAGAGAGATTATGAAATTGGGAGAGGAAAAAGGAATTTGTTTCAGCCAGTTTTGCATTGCTGTGACCAACACATTGGACAAGAATAATTTGGAGGAGGAAAAGTTTATTTGGCTCATGGTTTCATAGATTCAATCCAGGAGTGGCTGACTCCATAACGATGGGCCCAAGATGAGGGAGAACATCATGGCAGAAGAGTGTGGCAGAAGAAAGATGCTCAGTTTATGACAGCCAGGAAGCAGAGAGAGCTTGAGCTCAAGGAGAAAGGAATAATATAAACATATCACACTCCTAGTGACCTGTTCCTCCAGCCATAATCCTTCCTACCTATTGATCCATTCAAATTATTAATCCATGGATTATATTACAGTTCTCATAATCTAATAATTTCACTTAGGAACATTTCTGCATTGTCTTACACATGAGTTTTTAGCAGGATACCTCATATTCAAAACATAACAGAACTTCATAACAGAACTTTGCATGATATTCCTATTAAGAGAACTTCGGCAATGATCCTTCACATCAGGTATTGGTGATTGATTCCAGTTTTCAGTTTTTCATAACTAGCCTTGAACCAGCCTAATCATGCCTACAGAGGAATCAGTATTAGGTAAATAACATTCCTTTTTCAGAAGTAGCTCATCCCTTTCAGGATCTAATTCTCTCAACCTCTTCTTTCTGCTCCCACATCCCCAGAGAGGTAGCTCCCTCATGACACTGCTTTCTCAATGTTATCTCTCTGTTTTCTTGTTGCCTTTCCAATCTTCTAATACCTATTCAACCAATTTTTATTTGAAATTTGGTTTAATTTTTCTTAACTGGACCCTATTTGACATATTCTCTCATGTGTATTTGGGTTTACACACAAAATATGAATGATGTTGATTCTTTTAACTTTTGTGAAAACCAGATATCTCAGAAAGTGAGAGAATCAGGGAGTGACGTTTGGGAGTGTTATGTCCCTGGTTGTATCTCAGAAGAAAAAATATTTTGAGCTTATTATTAGCACTGATTATGACAGTCATTCCTTGTTTGCTGTCAATTTTCATTGTATACTGTATAATCTAAGAAGATACAGATCTCAGGAAGCATCTATCCTGATACCATACCTCCTGTTGGAATATCAAGTAAGTAAATAAGGTATGAAAGTAGTTTCATGTCTTTGTGAGAAAATTATGACTATTACTTGTATCTAATAGCCAATACTATGATTATCTATAAGACTTTATGCCTATAATGTTATTTTTTTACGTAACTAATTTTTGAAGAATTATGCAATAGTTTCTTTTTGGTGATAAATATACTAACAAGTACAACCTACCTTACCTGTTGTGACTTTTTCTGGATATTAAGGAAAAGGAAGAGACCTTATGAACTTTTTAAGGCCAGAATAATATTGACAAAGTTTGAAGCAACTACATAACACATTTCTTATATTTTTTATAATTTGAAATGTATTTAAATAGAAAATTCAAATCTGATGGAAAATTGTTGCCAATTTTATATAAAGAAAACAATTCATATCAAAAAAGATTTTTAAACTTCAATAATATTATTCAACAACAATAGCTTAGAAAGTAAGTTTTACTGGCAACTTATTAATTTTGCAAATAATAACTTGAAGATTTTGTTAAAATTTTGGGAACAAAATTACAGAATTACACTAACAGCAATAGTGATAAGCACATTTTGCATATGATATGTATAAAAGAATCATTCTCTAGTGACTGAAAGGAATTAGTATCTTCCAAATAGATCTAAAGGATTTATAATTACAGGAATTTATGAAAAAATGACTTAGTACTTAAAAGCATGTGAATATAAGGAAAGTAAGGTAGTTTGTTCTAAGTGCTACACACTTACATAGTTCTTTGTAGTTTTCAAACCATTTTCATATATGTATTTCATTGATCCTTGCTACAGCTTTTTGAGGTGAATATGTGCATACAGAGAAACTTCTGGGAATCCCTCTTGTCCTTGGCTTTCCCTAGTTTAATGAATCACATGACAAAATCTTTTAAAATAGCTACCAGATTACTAAATAAATTCTATCTTTGGGCTTAAAATTGTTATGATTATGCAACTATTGATTGGGATATTGACTGAGTCTTTGGTTAGTATTATGGTTTGGATGGGAGGTGTCCTCCAAAAGCTGATGTGTGAGACAATGCAAGAAGTTTATAGGACAAATGATTGGGTTATAAAAGCCTTAATCCAAATAGTTAATTAATTTTTTTCATGAGATTAAGTGGCTGGAAACTGAAGGCAGGTAGGGCGTGGCTGGAGGAGGTGGGTCATTGGCAAGTGAAATCTCTCTTCTGTACTTCACGATCATAAAGTGAGCCACTTCCCTCTGTCACACTTTTCTGCTCTGATGTTCAGTCTTACCTCGAGCCCCCAAGCCCTGAGAAATAAAGCCTACTGTCCACGGATTGAGAGCTCTGAAACTGTGAGCTCCCAAATACACTTTTCCTCCTTTAAAATTGTTATCGTCAGGTCTTTTAGTCACAGCAGTGAAAAAGCTGACTAAAACAGAAAGGACAAGGAGTGAAGAACGGGTATGGAGGGTAGAATTTCTGGAAGAGACTACGAAGAACCATCTTGCAGCCTTAAAAAGGAAAGAAAAAGCACTGTGCCTGACGTGGCAGTCTGACACAATGAAACTTGGTCATGTTGATACTACTGCGTGTGTTAGGATCTACCTGCTTCTGGAAGTGCCCTCTTATTTCTTACACACACACACACACACACACACACACACACAGCAAATATGTTCTTTTAGAGGTCTCACTGGTTCTTAAGCTTTGATTTCTCTTCCCCTCTCTTCCGCAATATGAATGAGATAGGGCCTCCCTAAGTGTCTAGCAGTGTCTAGGGTGTATTCACATAAATGAAATACTGGGATAGAGTAAAGAGGGAAGAAATGAGCTAGATCTATATCTAAGTGTGTAATCTAAGATATGACTCCTGGCTCATATCCATTAGTCAAGGGTAAAGAGGCTAAATGACTGGCCCCATTCAGTTCTTCCAACTCTTAGATCCAGGTTCTTTTGTGATATCAGGTACTAATCAGAAAATAAAATAGGTAGGAATCAACACTATTATTTACATGAATAATTATAGAGGTTAAGTAGTTTTATGTATAAACATAAGCTGTGTTCTGTGTTTTTAAACCTTCTTTTGTCACCAAATGAAGTAATATGACAGGATGATAAAGGTTGGCAAGAACTTGAGAAATAAAAGCTCCAGGACCTAATTTAAAGATACGATTCTGGAGTGACGTACTTTGTGAGAAATTGAGATACTAGGAAGAGTCAATCCTCCTCAAATAGATAATTATGGTATTTATAAGATTGAACAAGAAACATAAAAAATAAAAACAAAACTTATTAGGTTGAGATGGGCTAATAATTTCTCTCGTTTATGCTGCAGAAGTGTGGATAGAGTTGCTTAATAGTGAAATTCAAAATTCTCCAAAAGAGTGTGTGAGTCAGTTTCCAATCACTTTGACAAAATACCCAAGAAAAAAAAAAAAAAACTTCAAGGAATAAAGATTTATTTTGGCATTTGATTTCAGTGGTTTTAGTTCCTGGTCCATTGTGTCTACTGTTTATGAACCTGTGGTGAGACAGAATATCATGGCAAAGAAAACACAGCAAGACAGAGTTGATTGTCTCATGTTGGCCAGGAAGAAGAAAGAGACAGGGTGGAGGAAGCAGAGGTACAGAGAGACAGAGATGAAGGAAGATGGGATCCGTTTCTCAACATAGCCTTCATGAATACACTCCCAGTTACTTCCTTCTTCTAACTAGATTCTACCACCCAATGTTTTTACCAGTACCCAATGGCACCAGCTAAGACCAAGCCTTCTACACATGAGCATTTAGGAACATTTACAGGCCCAAACTAACATTTCTCCTCTGTCCCTCCAAAGGTTCATGCCATTTTCACAGTGTAATTTGCATCAGTCCATTTCCAGGAGTTCAGTTGGTCTTAGAAATTCATAGTTGCTTCAAAGTCCAAGTCCAAATACTTCTTTGAAATTCAAGGCAAAATCTTAGCTGAGAGACTTTGCAAAACTCAAAAAAAAAAAAAAATAAGTCACATACTTCTGATATACAATTGTGAGACAGCCACAGGGTTGATATTCTCATTCTCAAAAGGAATAATGTATAGAAAGGAAGGATGAAACCTAGGCAAGGTATAAATACAGAAAGGTTGTCATTAAATTGTATACTTCATGCCCAGGATTCAGGATATATAGGGGCATTATGTGAGCTTCAGAGACCTTATGAAGTCATGCCACGGTGACCTTGCTGGCTGCAACATATGGCCTTTCTCTTGGGCTGACTCTGTTCGCTTCCTGCAACTTCCCTTACCAGATATTCTACATTCTTTGTACTTCAGAATTTCTGGGGTCTCCTTGCAGCTTTGACTTTACACCGCTTCACACACATTGCCTTCTCAGGGACTGCATGCAGGAATTCTAATCCTGCCACACACCTCCTAGTTTCTTAGGACTTCTTTAAAATCTTGGTAGAAATCTCTGTGACACCAAGCCTCTTTCACTCTACATACTTGCATAACCAGCATCATGTGGACAATGCCAACGCCACTGCCAATGGGAGCACCATTCCTTGGCCATGCCTGCAGTGGCCTCCAAGAGCCTGAGTGACTGAAAATGGTTAAATGAATCATGGGAAAACAACTTTCTATATGTTCCCTTGGGAACAGGTTGCCTGAGGACACTCTTCTCAAATTAAAAGTTTAAACATTTACACGCTTGAACCTGTGATGGCTGAGTTCTGGCCAAATCCTAAGAGACCTTCAAGGAATCTTTCCTATTGTCCTAGTGTAAAGTTCTTGGATTCTTTTTAAGGACACTAATCTTTTCAGCAACTACACCTTCCAAGGCAACACTTTAAAAAATGCTCCTTTCCCAGGAAAAACTTCAAAGTTTTTAAAACTGCAAGTTTTTAAAAATCTTTCTACTCTGCCTTTTGCTCCCTAGTCTCACTGTTAATCTCACTAAAAGACTCCAGGAATACACATGCCACCTCCTGAATGTTGAAATGCCTTGGAATTTCTTCTGCCAGGTTAATTAGTTCATTGCCTTTAAATACAATCTCATACAAACAAAGTCTTCCAGGTATAGAAAAAATATTGATGAGTTCTTCATCAGAATGCAAAATAAATGTCCTCTAGTTAATTCCCAGGAGAGTCCTAATTTTCATCTGAAACTTCACGAGTTTGGCCTTTAAGTTTGCATTTTGAACAGCATTCTGGTCTACTAAGCACCCATCAGAAATGTTCAGTAAGCTTACAAAAATCTACAGCTTTTCTAACATGCATCTCAAAACTTTTTAAAATTCCTCTTGTGAAAAGAATTCTAAAGATTTCTGAAACACAGAATCAGGTAGTACCAGCAATGATGTCTCTTCTCAGCATCAAATTTCTGCATTAGTTGTCGGTCACTGTGACAAAATACCTTACATGAAAGGAGGAAAGTTTTATTTTGGCTTACAGAGACTTCATTCCATGGTTGCTTGAACCCACTACTATGGACCTGTGGTGATGCAGAACATCATGACCTTGAGCACATGGCAGAATAGAGCTGCTCAGCTCCTGATAGAGAGGAGTCTGGGAACAGGAGAGGTAGGCTGGGGACAAGATACAACTATCAAGGACATACTCCAGTGACTTACCTTTTCCAACTATGCCCCACCTCCTAAATTTTCCACCAACTCCCAATAGAACCACCAGCTGGGGACCAAACCTTTTATATCCAAACCTTTGGGGAACATTCCAGATTCAAACTATAACACTATTTGCACCTCGTGAATTGAGAACACTATGCTCAATTACATAATTTGTGGTGGCAAATTAATCCTTCACTTTAGAGTGAAGGATTGAGGCTTTCTACATGATATGGGGGAAGATATATAATAATTTCTCCTTGTTAATCATTGTGAGTAGATGTGCTCTGTGAATGCTTCCTGAATTCCTAGTGTTCACATTATGAAAACCACATGTCTTAGTAAAGGCTGCTTTAACAGAATATCAGCTTGAGTGGCTTAAGCTGAAAGTATTTATTTCTTACAATTCTGGAAGCTGGACGCTTCAGATCAGTGTATCATCATGCTTGGTATCTTGGTGAAAGAATTGATTTATACATTGCTGTCTTCTCTTTGTATTCTCACTTGGCAGAATGATCATCTCCCTCATGCCCCTTCTTATGAGGGTACTAATCCAAATGCCTGAGGGCTTCACCCTTGTGACCTATTACTTCTCAATGATCCCACCTCCTAACATCATCATATTGGGGTTCAGATCTCAACATCTGAATTTTGGGTGGACACAGTATTTAGTCCATAACACCACTGAAACATTTTTCAGGATAGAAACAAAATAATCCAATCTGACGCTGTCTTGAGCATCTCTATTATCAATCATGGATTGGGGTGATTCTTCACAGTAATAGACTGTTAATAAGCCATACTCTCAGAACCATAGACTGTCAAAGTTGGAAGGAGAATTTAGAACATTTTATCAATTCACTCTGTGTCAGTAAGTTTTTCACTGCTGTGACCAAAATACCTGATGAGAAGAAGAGCAGGAAATGTGTATTTTGGCTCATGGCTTCAGAGATCTTAGTCCATGGTTGGCTGACTCCATTACTCAGGGCCCAAAGTGAGGCACAACATCATGGCTGAAGAGTGTAGAAGAAAGCTGTTTAGCTCATGGCAACCAGAGGGCAGAGAAAAAGAGAGATAAAGAGAGCAAAGAGCCAGGGACAGAATATAATCTCCAGTGGCAAGCCCCCAGTCATCTATTTTTCCAGCCATACCCCTCCTGCCAACAGATATTCTACAATATTTTATTGAAATTATTAATCCAACAAATGGATTAATCCATTGATTAGTTTATAGCTCTCATATTTTAATCAGTTCACTTCTAATCATTGCTACAGTAGGTAACACATGAGCTTCTGGGAGGGACTTTGCATATTTAAACTATAACACAAATTTCCAATTTCATTCAACCACCTGGTTATTCAGTTTATTTTTAAGATATCTAGAAAGACATAATTTTATCACCTTTTGAGGTACTTTGGACAGAAACCACAATTATTGTGACCAGTTTGACATTATGAAGCAAGAGTGAAGCTAATTCCATTTATGTGAACAGATTATCATATCATATCACTTTGGAGTAAATGTCTCCATGGAAAAAAATGTCCATTTCTCTATCATTTGTTTTTTCAACAACAATATCAAGCTCCTTTTGTATACTAGTCACTTGTTTCAGAATAAAATTTCCCACTTGCCTACCCCATAGTTAAATAATGTATCCAGCAATAATTTTTTTTTAGAGAGAAAGAGAGAATTTTTAGTATTTATGTTTTAGTTTTCGGTGGACACAACATCTTTATTTTATTTTTATGTGGTGCTGAGGATGGAACCCAGTGTCCTGCACATGCCAGGAGAGCGCGCTACTGCTTGAGCCACATTCCCAGCTAAAAGCAATAATTTTTATAGTTACTTATTTCAGTTTTTCCCCAAAGAAGGTTCTCTGGAACATTATTCATGCAAGTATTCTCTATGAAAAAATTCTAAGGACAAAAATATTCAGGCAATTTTTCTAATCTATACACTTCTCATGGTGATTCAGAATGAATATTGTCATACTAAAAACTTTAAGAACTCCTTACGAAATGAAACCTGCTTAACTTTCCATAATTTAATATTTCCCAAACTTATGTGATCTGAGAAATCTTTTTCGAGTAACATCTGCTAGCATTTCTTTGAACCAACTGTTCTTTAAAAATGTATGTTGAGAAATGCTGGCCATAAATTACTGAGACGTCAAATCACAGGAGGAGAGTGAAACATCGATGTGGTAGAGTAAGCTTTTACTAATGGGAGATGTAATGAGAAGAAAAGGTAACATAATCACAACAGCAGAGTTTTTTGCCTTTACTCTTTTCTGTTTCGACCAACTGGAGCCCTAGCCGGTGTCATGCTATTTTGTTTGTTTGTTTTGACTGATGTATGACCACTACAATCTCAGATAGGACTACAAGTCAGAGAACATTTGTAAGAGCTCAGTGCAGCCTTGGAACATCATAAATAAGATCACAACTGTTCTTTTTAAAAGAAGGGTGATGGATTAGGAAGAATTAGCCACAGGGAGTATTACAAGCATTCATCTTCCTTCATTATACTTTAGAGACACATGGTTATATGGCATGCAATTCTTTGCCAGACAAAAATGGGATGGCCAAAACCCTCTATGAATATTTAATAATCATAGATAATATATTCTTAAGTGGAATTTACCAAAGTAGGTCCTAGAAATGATATTTTTTTCATTTGGATGGCAAGCTTTAGGAGCAATGTAAAATCTTAATAAGCCATACCAAGTAGGGGAAAAAAAAGGTCCTGCTATTTAAACCATATTTTATAGGTAAATGCTAGGAATTGTGGCTTTCAGTTGGTACTTCCTTGTTATGATTTGGTGATATTTGCAACAAGGGTTTAATACTTTTGACCTGTGTTTTATTACTTATCAGTAATTTTATAGCTAACAACCAAACTGAAGCAAAATCAGAGAATGGACACAATTACAGTAGAATTTACAGAGCATACAGTTCATCTGCCTCTGACAAGCCAATATAAAATCCCTCCATTACTTTAAAGGGTCACCCTCAAATCAGGGTTCTCTAGATTGTTTCATTAGACTATATTTTAAAAATTAAGAGAAAATATGGCTATAATAATATGGTGGTTTCATTGACTAGACTTTAAGGTTTTCTTTTTTTAATCTTCCTTTTTTAGAACATTAAGCAATACTCTCCATAATGATAATTTTTTTTCTAAATTCAGGAAACTGATAAAAAATGTAACCCAGTTTCCAGTCAGTAAATGTTAAAAAAAAAATAAATACAAAACCCTCTAAAACACAATCAGCAGGATACCTCAGAATGCAGAACAGAAAAATGTGATTGACTAAAATGTTTCCCAACAACAATAATTTATGAAGTGCACTTCTCTCTCTCTCTCTCTCTCTCTCTCTCTCTCACTCACACACACTCTCACACACACACACACACACACACATACGCCATTTATAAGAAGTACATGGAAATTTGATAGGTGAAAATAATAATTAGGACTTCTTTATTTTATGATTTTTAAAGTAGAAACTTACAAGAAATAAAGTCACATAAAATGCTAAGTAAAGCTTAGGAGACTATCTCTACCTTCATTTTAGTGCCTTAAGTATGAAATTAGCAGGTATTGATTAAAAGACATTATCATATTGATAGATATTCAATGAAGCACATGGAACAAGTTGGTATTTAAGTGAATACGAAGGTAAAATTTTCCTAAACATGAATACAATTTCATTGTTCTGCCACCTCCCCCTCACAGCTTCTGGGGGACAGATATCCACATGATTAGCATTGTCTTAGAGGGACAGATTGTGGGTTTGAACATCAGTTCTGCCACTAATTGGCTATATGATGGTAGGCAAGCTATTCACCTTTCTGAACCCCAACAACTGGTCACTTGCATGTAAAATAACTGTAATAGAAACATTCTCACTGTATTGTGGTCTTGCTTATACAAGATCCTAGAGTGCCTCCCTTTTCATAAGTATCTTGTACATACTATGACTATTCTTTCTCTCTTCCCACTTCTTCTCCCCGTGTCTTGTCTTGTTCCTACTTTTCATTGTCCTATTCCATCTTCTTATTTTTATTAGTAAATTCCCCATTCCTGGGGCTGGGGTTGTGACTTAGCAGTAGAGCACTTGCCTAGCACATGTGAGGTCCTGGGTTTGATTCTCAGCACCACATAAAAATAAATAAATAAAATAAAGGTATTGTGTCAACTACAACTAAAAAATATATTTTTAAAAAAATTCCCCACTCCTGACATCCTATTTACAATCACCATGATTTCAGGTCTCGTGTGCTTCATATTTTAGTACATTAAGGGCAAATATGTCACAATGCCAGTATCCAGAAATTGACTGTGATGAGTTAATGTGTGTATGTATCTCACTTTGGCAGTTAGCCCTAAAATTATTGACCTCCAGTGAGGAGACATTCATTCATTTATTCATTCATATATTTAATAATTTAAGTACTTATTAAGAGTGAAGCACTGTGGTAAAATCTCAGACCTGAGGATCATGGCAGAAGCCTGTCCAGGCTGAACTGGCCTAGGTACCAACAGAGCTATATATATATGGCACTATCTTCCAGCCCTTCTCCTGCCACACCACATTCACAGGCTGCTGGGAGTGGGAGTGAGAGCTGGGGGAGGAGTTAAGAATTCAATGGCAAAAGTTGAAGAAATTATGAGGATTCTGACATTTAAGAATTTCTTTTTGCTGTACCTTATAATTTTTAAATGTCAGAGAAAATTGGAGTGGCTATTAAGTCTGAGATCTTAGCACAGAGTTAGGTCAGTTTTATTTTACTAAAATTGGTTTGTTTATTTCTAGCAAGTAAGCATTGCACTCCAATATGACAATTTCTTTCCTTCATCTGTAACTATATCATTGTTGTAAGACAAAGAGCTACAATTTCAAAGACAAAGCAATAAAAACAGAAGCAGATTTGCTGCATTGGTCATAGGGATTTTTGTCTATTAGCGCAATAAAACAGGAAAGAAGCTAACATGTTTGATGTGTTTCACGTCTGAATAGTTTTATTATTGAGAGTCTTATCAATATGCCACAAGTGCACCTATTCAGAGACCTTAAGGTCATCTTTAAAGTAATATTGATATTTAGATTTTCTATAGTAGTCAATTAAGCTGTAAAATAGTGTTCTTTAAAAAATGAACCTAAATAAAAAGGAAAAAAAAAACCAATAAACTACATTTTCACTTAATTACCTCTACCCTCAAGAAGGGTAAGCATTAAATATCTCGAACCTGCAATAAACACCAAGTTACTTAGTATGTAAGTTCCTGGTGGTAGTGGTGGTAGTGGGAGGCTGAATTCTGATTATATAAACTGATTCTTCCCTTGATATTTTTTTTATTGTTATTTTGTACACATACAACAAATCTTGTAATTATTTACCTTTATTAGCATGACTTGGTTCAAAGGCCACATGCCTTATTTTTTTAAATTTTTATTATTTATTTTTTTATTGGGGTGGAATTTTGTAATGTTTCTCAGTCTTGAACTACTGGGCTCAAGTCTTCCTCCCACTTCAGCCTCCCAAGTGTTGGGACCACAGTTACCCACCACCATTCCTGACTCAGAAAGCCACTTTCTTAGTGAAATATTCCAAGATTTTACTGGGTGGGAGTATATTTTCTCTCTACTCTGAATTTCTAAAACATTTCACAGTTCTCATAAGTTTCCACATTATATTGTCATTATTTCTTTATAATTTATACATTTACTGTTTAAATGTTAGTCTATAGAAGGAGAACATTTGTCTTACCTTTATATTTACCAAAGTGCCTCACCTTTAATAAATATTTGAATTATTACATATATGAATGAATGAATGTCTCATCACTTGAAGTCAATAATTTTAGGGCTAACTGCCAAAGTGACGTACACACATATACATATTTTGATTGTTTTGTCATAAACAATGAAATGTTAGAGTCAAGAGTGATCCCAGAGATTTTATCTTTTACTATTGTCCCTTATTTCAATCATTAAGATGCTGAAGCTCAGAGAAACTGAAGACCTAAAGCAACACGAGTAGTGTGTCTGAGTTGGGCACAATGGTACACACCTGTAATTCCAGGAACTGGGGAGCCTGAGGCAGGAGGATTGCAAATTTGAGATCAGCCTGGACAACTTAACAATAGCCAGTCTCAAAATAAAAATTAAAAAGGGCTGAGGATGTAGCTTAGTGATAAAGCACCCCTAGGTTCAAAAAAAGTGAGAACAACACATATATGAAAGTATTCTTGAACTGGAAGAAAATTTGAGATAATGTTGTTTGAGGTCTCTGTTATTTTCTGAATGATTTATGCATGTAGAAATGTATGTAAATATGTATATGCAAGTTTGTGTATATATATATATACATATATACTATCTCCAATATATATGTATATATATTTATATACATATATATACTATTTTTAATAAAGTAGGCCCAGACAGGCAATATCAGGAGTTACTAGCAGAGACAACACTAGGATATTATTGTCCTAAGACTGTTATACATCCTAGAAGTGATACTCTTTATCTGTGAGGCTTTGATCCAGTAGTTACACTTTTATTTAATGCAATCAAGTCCATCCATTTCACGTTTATATATAGGAACTAGAGTTGTATGAATATGCCCAATATAGGTAGGTCTAGTGCTCAGGTGAGAAAGTACAAATATCCAAGATTGTGAAAACAATTTAAAATATATGGCCTATTATTTACCTTTATGTTAATACATCAGTTTGCTCTTTTATAAAAGAGTCTTCTAACTGTTATTGAACCTGGTCCTCACAATTATGAGGAAGATGCCATTTTTCACAAATCACCTCTCATATTTGATAACAAAGAATACACAGAGATGTGTTTAAGATTCTGCAGGAACTAGAGAGAGAACCAAGATTTGAACTTAAATGTTGAGTCATGAACTAGGGTCCTTTGTCTTCTGTTTGTTGCCTCCAATGAATGTGAATTAAGTACACATGAAATAAAGTATGATTACATTTACTTTGAAATGTTAACAATTTTACTAAAATTTTAATTAATATATTAACATACATGTAAATATATCATACATAAATGTTTAAAACATGATTTAAACAAAAATGTTTAAATCATTCTGTAATGGGTTTTTGAACTTCATGTTGTGATTTTTTTAAAAAAAAAATTTTAGTTGTATAAGGACATTTATTTATTTATTTTTTCGTGGTGCTGGATTGAACCCAGTGCCTCACATGTGCTAGGGAAGAGTTCTACCACTGAGCCACAACCCCATCCCATGGTGTGATATTTATAAGGTATTTAAGTATTTTACCATTACTGGATTATTTAGTTGTTTTTTTTTTCTTTCATTTACTAATCTTCAATGAACATTCTTTCCCTTACATCTCCAATATTTTCCTGATAACACATTTTTAAACATTTATTTTTTAAGTTTTAGGTAGACACAATATCTTTATTTTATTTTTATGTGGTACTGAGGGACAAACCCAGCACCTCACACATGCCAGGCAAGTGCTCTATCTCTGAGCCACAACCCCAGCCCTGATGACAAAATTTTTGATGTAGAATTTCTATCATTTTTTTAAGGTGGGATTCCCCAATAGCATACTCTGAGATGAGGATTACATTTAGGATATATATTAAGAAGTACTTTTGGGGTCAACCCTTGTGAAATGAAAAGAAATGAAGCAGGATTAGTGAGAAGCTGGTTGCCATGCAGTCTCAAAGAAAGATTAGGCTGATTTCCCTGGGAAATTTTAAGTTGAACTGATCTCATAGCATTACCTGGAGTGAGGTATATGGGCCCTGAATTGATTAGGTGGGAGCAAGGTGACTTTCCAGCTAGAGTGATCCATCTTAGAGATAATCCCAGAAGGTGGGGCAATGAGTCCTACATTCTGGTTGTAGGACATGCACTTGGTCAAATGAAATGTGCATGGTATAAATTGATACACTGCCTGATTACCATCAAAAAAACCTGCTAAGTTACATTAATTCCATAGGCCATGTGTGAGTGTTTTTCCATCCCCATTTCTTAGCATTTTTGGTAATTTATCTATATTTATAATACTTGCCTGACAGACAAAATTCTTCATTGTTGTCTGAATTTGCTTTCATTCATTTGCAAGATTGATTTCTTTTCAAGTATTGAAATGGCATGGATATTTTCTCTTTAGTGATTTGCCTGTTTGTGTCCCTTTTGCCATTTCCTATTGTGCTAATTTTTATACAGTATGGATATTAAACATTTTTTATGTTTGTTACATGTATTTTTCTGAGTTTCTAATTTTTTTAAAAGTCTTCATGAATCTTTGAGTGTAATATTTTATATAGTCAAATCCATTCTTTTTTTTTTGGTAATTTTACACTCTATGGTAAGAAGGAATTTTCTCACTCAAGATTAAAAAACAACAATTCATATATATTTCTGATACTCATAATATCATAATGTGTTGAGTACATTTTAAATTTATTTTTATAAATATGTATAGCATGATTCTATATAGAAGTTTGTGTGGAGTTACCAAGATATAATAGCTATCTTATTTTTTAGCATAAAAAAACTGTTTTAGTCAACTTTTTCATTGCTGTGACTAATATACCTGACGAGAACAATGTAGAGGAGGACAAGTATATTACATCTCATAGTTTCAGAGATGCAGTCCATGGACAGTTAAGTCCATAGCTTTGAGTCTGAGGTGAGGTAGAATGTCATGGCAGAAGGGCATGTCAGAGGAAAGCTGCTCAGGACATGGCAACCAGGAAGCAGAGATAGAGTTTTGCTCACCAAACACAAAGTATAAACACCAAAGGCATGCTCCAGTAACACAACCCCTCCAGCCACACCCAACATACCTATAGTTTCTGCCTAGTTTTTTATATCAATGAATTAATCCACTGATTGGCTTATACCTCTTATAATATAATCATTTCACCTCTGAAAATTCTTGCATTTTCTCACACATGAGCTTTAGGGAAACACTGCATATCTAAACCATCACAACACCAGACTGGCATAATCATTAAAATCTTACATGATGATTTCAGGATCTTCAACCTCTCAACCATATAAAGGATATAAGAGGGTCTGGAACCGTTCATTAAAGATTCTTTGAATGAAAATTTTAGTGTCTTGTGAGTCTCCTTATTATCCTGGAGGGAGGAAAGGTACAGGAGGATCTTCCTCACGTTAATGAGACCATATAGCAAATGTAATGTGTGTCCTGTAAGGTTTTAGGGCATGGCGGTTAAGTGTTTGATGCACGATCAACTTACAAAGCCTATCTTACCAGCTTTTTTGATAATAGAGTGAGGGACAGATTACTGCTGATTGATTGATCTGGATTCTGAGAATTTCCTACAACAAAATTTCCTAAGTATTTCCTATTGATCCGAGGTAGGTTCTTGTTCTACCACTCTGCCACCAAAACAAAATTACAAAACTTAGGGCTATCTTGGGTCTTATGTCAAAGGACCACCTTTGGGGGCAAAAATGTGTCTGTAAATTTCAGATCATATTTAAAGTTTCCTTTAAATATGTCCTTTAAGGAAAGGACAAAAATTTGATTTTAAATTGCAACCTATGATTCCTGCTTCTCCCAACAAAAAATTTATAGTGGGATGAGACAAAGAGCTAACTTTTTTTTTTCTTCTTAAAAAGAGTCAATTCTTCCAGTATTATTTATAATGGGATGCACCTTTTACCCTGAATAAAATATGTCATTATTTTCATACATTAAATTTAAATATCTATTTGTTCCTATATTCTATGCTGCTTCAAGCATATAACCATTCTTCTACATTATCAATATGTTAATAAAATCAGTTCATAGAATCTTTCAATATCTGGTCAGAGAACTCCATTGTCATTCTGTTCCAAATATCTTTAGGCCAATTTATTTGCATTTTTTTTAATGAACAGAATAAACTTTAATTGACCTCTCTATGTAGAAGTTATTTTGTTTGAATTACACTGAATTTACAGAATTATTTCAGAGGAAAGTTTACATCATTTATAAAAATTAGACATCCTATCAAATATTTGCTATGTCTTAACAGCTTTCTATAATATCTGTGGTTTGTTTTACATACATCTATGCTATCTCCATTGTATTCATTCCTGGGTATCTTATATTTTAACCATTATAGTGAATTTCATCATTCATGTTCATATTGTAAATATTTTAGGACAAGAAATCTCTCCAGTGTTAAGCTGATAAATGCTTAACAGCTGACTCTGAAGGAAAAACAAGTCCCTGATATTTAGAATTTGCTGATTTTCATAAGGTAAATAAATATTCCTGCCATGGCAATTTCAAGCTATCATCAATGACTGAATGTGGAATTAGGAGAACTGCTAAATTCATTCTTATGAGGTGTTATGAAACAATTTCAGTAAATTGATGTCACATATTTCCTAGTCAGATAATTTTTTAGATGACTAAATTGACTATTTATTAAGTTCAAAGTAAACTTTAGAAATTAGAATCTGGAACTTAAAAATTAGAATCTAAAAACAAGAAGTACAATGCAGAAAAAAAATGAAGACATGATCCTTAAATATATTTTCACCACTCTTTCTTCTATGCTTTTAACTGGGGAGCATTTATGATCATTGTTTGCCCAGGTTTCCCTCATAGGAGCTCCCAGTCATGTGGGTTTTTATTTCCTCTTCCTTTTGCTTAGTCTAGAGTTGGATATATAGTTGAACAGATGTTATCGTCAGCCATACTTGACACACTCTCTCTCCACTCAACTATGTAAGCTCTCTGTGTCAAGTACACTAAGAGAAAAGCTACTTGAGTAAGAGGGAAATTCTCAAACGTTCAATGTATTACCTGATGGGAATCTATCCTAAAGATTCCTCCAATATCTGCTACATTGGTTTTAGAGGCATTTGATGGTCCTAGTTGAAATTTGCAACCTGAAGATCAGGAATGTTATGAAAATTTGGTAGTGTTCTGAACCATTTTGTTCAAGTTTAACTAACTCCCTTTTGTCTTGGTAACACAAAGCTACCCATGAAGGTGCTTACCTCAGGCTCCTTTGACCTTACCGTGCATTAGAAGGCATCATGTTTATAGAAAGTAAAATTGAGGGAGAGATGCTACATCTAGTTGCTTGGGGCTCAACTAAGTTCATTTACCCGCTCCAAATCCAGCTTATAGGCATCTGTCCAGCCAGTGCATATACTTGTCTGTTTCTCAGAGCTCTGTTTGGAAACACTTCTGCTTTCTTTTGAGATGTGTCCTTCCTTCGCCAAGCATATTAGTTTTCCTAGGCTGCCATAACAAGTAATCACAGATTGGATGAAGTAAAAAAAAATTAGTTTCCTCGAAGTTCTGGAGGATGAATCCAAGATTGAGGTGTCAGTTGGATTCCTCTCTGCTGAGACCTTCCTCCTTGGCTTGTAGGTGGTGGTATTCTACGTGCTTTCACACAGTCTTTCCCTTGAGTGTTATGTCCAAGTTTTCTGTTTAATAAAGACATCGACATATTGGATTAGGGGCCACCCTAGTTATTTTATTCTAACCTAATTACTTCTGCAGAGACCCTATCTCCAAACAGTCACATACTGAAGTACTGAGAGTCAGCACTGCAGCTTAAGTATGGTGGAAGGCACCATTCAGCTTGTATCACAAGACTTGAAACTCAATCTACTATGTATCTGTTGGTTGGCAATTTACTCATCCTGCCTTATTGATTAGACCTAATCTGGTTTGCCGTCTTTAATTGTTTCTGTCTTATTTCTATATGTTAAAGTACTGTTCAATAGGAATTGGAGTAAAGAGAAGATAAACACATGAATTCAAACTGCTATTATCAGAATTAGTATGAAATTTTGCAATGCCTGAGTGGGGAAACAAAAGAGAAGACAGACCAGATCACTAGTGATCCCAATAGTACACCTACCTACCCTAACCCTGGGGACTAAGCCATATGCATGAGTATGATCTTCAGAGAAGAAAAAAAAAACTGTAATTATTCAGTATTCATTGTTTGAATTGCTTCAATGTTATGGCTCCCATTTTAATGTTGTTTATTCACATCTAGTTAAACATTAAGATGATTTTTAAAGTTAAAGAATGAAATGCAAAGAAATATTTGTAAATTTAATTTTCTGAGATCATGCCAAGAATATCACAGTGCCACTGTTTCCCCCCCCCCCAAGGGGGCGGGGAGTAATAGACAATAATTTATAGTGTTTCTTTTGGTCTACTTGTGTCTAACTTGTAATCTTATTTTCTGGTCCTATAACCATTAAGAGTATTTATAAGCTACCCTACTGCTTTTAATAAGGATGGATACAAATGAGTCTTAAAGTTTCATATTATAAGAACATTTTCTGTGAACATATTCTATTCTCCCCTCTTTGATGCCTCAGCCCACACAACTAATACAACTGTTCCCTTTAATTAAAATGGGAAAATGTATTACTTATGAAGCTTTGTCTTAAGCAGAGCTGGGAACAAAATCTATAGTTCACATAATAGAAGATGCTCTATGAAATGCAATAAAATGATAAATTGAAAAATACATGGTATAATTATTTGTTTCCTGTTGTTATCTATTGTTTATCAGTAATAAGATTGTACAAAAGGATTACAAAGTCTCCATCTAATAAAATAAGAAAAACTATGAATCATATAACATATGGGAACTTCTAGCTAAAAAGCAGTCTTTGGAATTAAAATTCACCCTAGATTTTTTTTTCTCTTATAAAAATTAATAAAATTCTTCTGGGTATTTCCTTCTATTATTTATTACATAAAAGTCAAATTAATGAAGGGAAAATGGCTTTTAATGATTTTGTTTTTCTTTTGTTCATGGATGCTTTGGTCATAGTCTGTAAAAATGATACAAAAGGAGTTGTTATCACGAGAGGAATTTTAGATGCCAAATAAGTATTCCTTGGAGGATAGCTATTAGGATTCCAGAATCAGGATTCCCTTTCCCTCTCCATTAAGTAAGTTGGGTGTTTCTATTTACTCTTATGTTTTTATTCAAATGAAATTTTCATATTTCTGCTGAAAGCATAGATATTTCCTGAGTGCGAGGAGGAAGGGAAGTGGAGTTTGTTGGAAACAACCCAAAGGGGCGACTATGATAACATATATTTGAACACCAGAGGTGGTTGAAAATCCTCTGTACCTTTGCATGTAGGTTTCATTATAATGAAGATAGAATAATCCATTCTACATTTTGAAAATTACTCACACTTAAAGTATTTTAAAGATGTTTCTGCCACAATATAGTAACAGAAAAATTACACCATTATTTTACTACTTATTTATCCATAAAGTGGTGTTTAGAAAAAGAAAACCTAATTGCTACTCCTAAGAGAAGTGGGGACACATGGTGTATTTCCTTTTAACACTGTTTAAAATAAAATATCAAGATACTACTTGGGTTTAGAGGAATTTTGGCTGAAGCCCTGCTTTGTAATACAGTTTTAAAATTCCAGCAGCTCCATGTTTGCTACCAGGGAACATAAAATGACTAGGTTGAATCCATTGTAATTCTCCAGTGATGAGGAGCAGAATGATCAAAATAACATTTACTGATTTCCTCCTAGATGTCAGACACATTTCTCTATTTTTAAAATTACATCCTAATCCTCAACTACTCTGTTAAAGTAGGTTATGTTAACCACTTTTATGGAGGGGGGTAAAAAGGAACCAGAGAGTAAAAGTGGTGTCAGCATTTGAACACAGGACTGTCTTATTCAAAGACTACACTGATTTCAATTTATATAGTTGTCTCTGAAGTACTCAAGAGCCACTACTGATTCTACATTTTGAAGTTTGAAGTCAGAAGAATTGGGTTGAATTAAAGCTCAGATGGACCACATTCTAAAGCTTCCATGCAAAAGATCCAGTCTAGCAGTCACAACCAAAGAACTGAGTGAAAACATCTATATATAAATTCTATAACCCATTGTTCAGTGAGTTCCCTTTATCCACAGGAGGCCTTCCCAGCTGGGGTGCTCTGGCAATGCTTCAAATGAAATAGATGTGAGATGCACAGAAATGCAATATCTCAGTTCTTGAAGTAACATAGCTAGCCCCTGGCCCAATTGCTTATCCTGTCTCCCAACCGCCCCACCACATTTGCCATTCTGATACTGTGCTCTTTATTTATTTATTAATTGTTTGGGTGGTGCTGGGGGTTGAACCCTGGACCTTGAGACTGCTAGGCAAGTGTTCTACCACAGAGTAGCTACATCCTTAGCCCCTCCTGTCTCCATCCACTTAGCTCAACATTATTAAGCTACTGGCATTTATTTCTAAGACACACCATTTTCTTCTAAGCCTGTTTCTGATCAAGTGTATTTCTGTTTGGGATGCAGAAGCCACTTCTTAGCTATCTTCTTCCTAACCCAATTTGTCTCCTTCAGGTCTCAGTTCAAAGACAATTCTTTGTGATGCCTCATACACATCTCCAAATAATCCAAAGCAATTCTCCCAGGCTTCACATGCTTTGTATATCTCATCATTATTAAAAAAAAAGATGATTATTAAAATGAAAATGATTTGTTTTTATCTACCATTAATATCTTTATATTGTGTGATAAACTCGTTCTGGATAGAAACAGTATCTTCTCTGACTAAACTGGTAACTGGATCAGAGCAGAGCCTCAATAAAATCTGTTTAATTAATTGCTTATTAACTGATATGAAAAATAAGCCCTTGGGCCCTTTGTTGCTTTTTAACTTTTATTTTGGCAAAGAATTCCCTGTCACTCATCTAATAATTAATGGTACTTTAATAATAATAATGGAATGCACTCTCATACATAAAATGTGTACACCATAGTTTCATGTTTAAATTTTACAACACATTTACAAAAAGAAATTTATTAAGGAATCAGTCATTTTGTTGTTGTTGTTTTGTAAGACTGAGGATCAAACCCAGGGCCCTGTGTATGATGGGCAAGCACTCTACCACTGATCTACATCCAAGCTTTCAATCATTCCTTTTAAATATTTTTAAAATGAGAAAAAAAATCCTACATTCTTCAAGAAAATTATATTGTTTCTCTTCCTTCCTTGATATTTTCAGTACTACTATAATTTGAACACTTTGAATTAAATAAGAACAGGAATACAAGGTTAATGGACAGAGTTTTTTCTACTTTGTATTTGACACTAGGACCTTCGAAATGGAAATACCAGAGAGCTAACTATTTGTAATAAAGTGCCATCAAAAGGACTTTTGCACACTACTTTCAACTAGGATTTTACAATGAATATTAAGGAAATTCTGATACGGTACTCTTTATTTATTTATTAATTATTTGGATGCTGCTGGGGGTTGAACTCTGGACCTTGATCCTGCTAGGCAAGTGTTCTACCATAGAGTAGCTACATCCTTAGCCCCTCTTTATTTTTTAAAGCAAGTTAAAGCTTGAATTTATTTAAACAATACAAATCACAATGAAACATTAAGAATATGAGTAAAATTATTATGATTCATGCAGTTTATCAGTTATTTGTATCTCTACCAAATATTTTCTTGAAGCATCTTGACAGAAACATAGTAATTTAAAAATTATATCATAAAGATCAATTGTATGACATTTACTATATGGTCCACCAATTCTTTTCTTCCACATTTTTCAAAGATACTCAGGCATCTCACACTATGAAAAGAATCCATAAAATTCAGAGGGAAAGTTTTATACTGACATCTTACACAATCTAACAGTGTTGCTCAGTGCATAATTTGTCAGGAATCAGAAAATAAGTAGTTGGAGCTATGGCAGTATCACTAGGAAACTTGGCCAAACTTATCCCATTTTACTTTGTTATAAATTGTGATGGGACAAATATCCTTGTAACTACATTTCCTTCCCTCATTAATAATTACCTTTTTAATTAAAGTATTTAGGCCAGAAGCTATAGTACATGCATGTAATCCCAACTATATGTAGGAGTGTGGGTAAGGGGATTGCCAATTAAAGATCATCCTGAGCAATTTACTGAGAAACTATCTTAAAATGGGTGGGAATATAGCTCATTGGTAGAGAACTTGCCTAGCAAGTATGAGCCCTATGTTCAATTCTTAGTACTGAAAAAATAATTAAAATTTTATGTAAAAAATATGAAAAATTCAAACACTTCTGTTCTCAAATTATTCTTTGGAAAATTATCATTAGTGTTTTATTCCTTTAGCAGTATGTGTCTGTTTTCTGTATCTTCATTAAAATTATGTTGGTAAAGAATCCTTTCCTCATTATCAGTCAAAAATCATTTAATTTGGATTATTGATTTGTGATAAAGTTTAGTATATTCATAGGCTTTTTACACCTGTGCAAATGTGTGCATGTGAATATATAAAACATTTCCCATGTGGAAAACTGTATCTTTCTTGTTAATGTCAAAAGACTTTATATGTAGCACATATATTAACTTTTGCCTTATTACTATGAACATTTCAAATTAATTTTCCACTTTTTTTGACTTTCAATCATATTGGCATTGATTTCTAATATGCAGAATCTTAAACCTTAATGTAATCAAAACTGAGATCATTTTCCATTATAATTTCTGGGTTTTGTAAGCAGTGGGTAGTATTAATATTTATCTATATTTTCTCAAGAGTGTGTTTTAGCCCATTTGAATAATGGTATGAGTGATTACATTTGTATATGAATATAATACACATATATACATGTCTTAGTGTTCAGCATGAATATGCCTATGCTACTGCCTTTTCATTGTATGAGAATTTATGCCTAAAAACTTTGAAGTTTCCTCCAGTTGAAATATAGAATGATCTTAATTCATGTTTCCTCCTCCAAATTTATGTCAAAATCCTAACCCCCAATGTGATGGTATTGGGAGGTGGGATCTTTGAGAGGTAATAGGTCATGAGGTTGGAGTGACTGTCTGTGAATGGGAGCAATGCCCAGAGAGTTCCTTCGCCCTTTCTGCTATGTGAAAACATAACTACAAGACAGCTATCAGTGATCCTGGAAACCAGCCTCAGTCATACACTCAATCAGCTGGCACCTTGATCCTGGACTTCCATTCTCTAGAACTATGAGAAATAATTTTTTAAAAAAATAAACAAGTTGTTTATAAAATGAAGTACGTAGCATTTTGTTATTTATTTATATAGACTTTCAGTATATTGTGATATTACCACTGCCAGCATAAACTTTCTCCAGTTACTAAATGCACGGATGTGGTTCTGATTCTATATAGGCTTTTTGCAAGTTTCTTTTTCAATACTTCCTTCTATACCTTCCTTTTATGCCTTCTGTGATGAAGGAATGAAAACTTGAAGACATGCTGTGTTTCTGTTATAGATAAAGAAAATTTCTTTAAAATCTTGGAGCTTTTGACACAGTGCAATTTAATATCTTATCATTGCTAATTCTGGACAAAGGCAGTCAAAAGTACCACCAGAATGCTGCTTAGTGAGCTCTTCATCAAAAAAAAAAAAAGAATTTTTTTTTCTCCATACTATCCTGTCAGTTGTGGTAGTCCTATTTTATTTTGTCTCATAATTTCCCCCAGTTGATGCTCACCTTACCTCTATTTGCTCTCATGATTATTTTACGTGAATCATAGACACAGAGACCATGGGGAAAATGACAGGTCATTGTATTCAGACCTCTGTACCTAGTGCATGTTATTGCCAGACACTTATATTATTCCCTTTAGAATTATATTTAATCTCTTTCTGAATGTCTTATTGATGTTTCCTCAATGACCTCTTTGGGTGGCTATTCCATTGTTAAATTGCTCTTGCCTTTAGGACACTTTCTCTTATAAGTAATTTAAACATGCCCTTCTTATTTCTTGTAAAACATTCTAAGTCAACCAAGAATGATTCTTCACTCTACTGTATATTATTTCTTTCTTCTCCAGTAAAATACCACGTCATGGGAGGAGAACTCTCCATTCAACATGTCGGCCATTCAGAAGGAACCTAACAGAATTTTGCCACCTCCTCATCTACAAAAGGGAAATCTAAATGTTCACAAAAATTCCTGTAGATCTAATATTCTGGGATCCCATGATGCCTATATTTGGTTCAGAAATTTCTAAATTAGTCTTTGTTCCAATTTGCAGTGCTCATGAAACATGAAGTCTGATGTGCTTAAATATATTATTTTTAACTTTCAACCATTTAAAAAGAGAAATTGTATCTTATATAATGAATACCAACTTTCATAGAGTGCATATTACGTACTACTTTGTATATTATCTGAAGAATATATTTGAAATGTCTTCTAATCATGTATTCTGTTACTGTTAAATATGCCATACATACATGAGTATGATATCTATAATATGTATTTAAATTTATGCCATTAGAACCAGTATTCCCAATATATCCTTGTTTTGCCTTCTATCTTTTTGAGCCATCACATCACTTTTCCTTTTTATTTCTGAAGATTTTCTGAGAATACTTGCCTTATGAAGACACTTTGAAGACTTTTGTGCTATTCCCTACTAAACTGTTCTGAAATAATTTTAATTTCCCTTATAGGCTACCAAGAATGTTTACTTATTCTAATTTTTAAAAAAGAACTCAACAGCTATCTAATATTTTCTAAAAATAAATGCTTCATTCTTTTAGAAACTCAACTTGGAAAGGTAAGTGTTTACTCAATCTGAATAGTTTCTCTGTGGTAGGAAATTCTAGTTTATAATTGATTGACATGGTATGTCAATAACAGTGATGTGATTGGGCTTTCATATTGAGCACACATGGTAAAACCTAGGTCTATCAAGAGAGGTTTTCTTATTAGTAATAGTAAACTGAGGGTATATTTTATGTGTGCTCTTCAGATAATGTTTCTGTATGTTTTATTAAACAAAGTAGAAAATCATATATAGGAAATTTGTGTTTTCTTACATATCTGATAATAGAAAATAGGTTTAACTTAGTTTCTAGCTACACATTAAGTAAAGTCTACAGGTGCAGTTAATTCCAGACTACATGTACCTTAAGGATTTGGAGCTGCCACATAGAAACCATACTCCTATATCTTCTGTCTTTCATTCCCTTGAAAATTCACTTTGTTCAATGACTGTTAGACAATTTGGGTTTTCACAGCCTCTCTTCCAAGTCATTACTTTTCTATTTCAGTGAATATCCTACTTCTCTATCCTAATCCAAGTCTTCATTGCCCCAAATATCCCTTGCAATGTGGTTTCCTCATGTTCAAACGCAATGGATGCATCTCAAACCTTGTTTTATACAGCCTATCTGAGTGATTGCACCATTTATAGATCTCATTCTTGAAATTTTTCACCCACATTGCTTCTATGACATCATATCCTCCCAATTTTCTTCCTAATTATGCAAAATACTGGTTAGCAAAAGGACATTGGAGAGAGATTTCATAGATTCAAATTCTGACTTTCCAATTACTCAATTGCTGTGTGAATACAGGAAAACCAACTAACTCCTTTATTTCTTTTCTTTTCCTTCCTCCCTCCTTCCTTCCTTCCTTCCTCCTTCCCTCTCTCCTTTCTTTCTTTCTTTCTTTCCCTTCCTTCCTTCCTTCCTTCCTTCCTTCCTTCCTTCCTTCCTTCCTTCCTTCCTTCCTTCCTTCCTTCCTTCCTTCCTTTCTTTCTTTCTTTCTTTCTTTCTTTCCAGGGACTGAATCCAGGGGAACTTTACCACTGAGCTACATGCCCAGCCTATTTTTTAATTTTCATTTTGAGACAGAATCTCGCTAACTTGCTCAGCGCCTCTCTAAATTGCCGAGTCTGGCTTTGAACTTGGAATCTAACAAACACCTCAGCCTTCTGAACCCCCGGGATTATAGTTATGCACCACCAAGCCCTTCCCCAACTAACTTCTTTGTGTGAAATGGCGAGAATTATTAGTACCCACCTCCAGAATGGTTGGGAGAATTTAGATCACATTTAGAATATTCCCAAGACTTAGCATTATACACAGCTCATGTTTTTAAACGCATTCCTAGGATCTCCTTCATCCTTGGGCTCTTACTTTTAATTGACAAGTTCTAATCCATGGTCTACTTTTTTACTTATATTGTAAACTATTTTATGGGTATTATTGTCCTTTCCTACTTATAAAGAACTAATATATACTGATTATTTCAGTGCAAATATCTCAATCAGTATCTACTATATCTAAATCTTTATTTCCAAACTAGTCACTAACTGGTTGACCCCAGGCATTTCAAAATCAACATTGCCAAGTTGAAATACCCTTTTTATTCCATTTTGCATCCCCATTGGTTCAATGGCTGGTGACATCAGCTATGCCAGTCATCTCCAGAACATGATGCAGGAGAGCATCTCTAGTGAAGGGTGAAAATTTTCAAACTTTTGTTTATATTTAAAAATCAATAATGAAATCGAGCTTGTCTGATATATACAGTTTTTGTTGTGTTTTAGTCAGCTTTCTCACTGCTGTGACTTAAAGACCCAACCAACACAATTGTAGAAGAGGAAAAGTTGATTTGATAGCTCAAGGTTCCAGAGGTCGACAGAGGGCTCCATTCTTCAGGCTTGATGTGAGACAGGACATCATGCTGGAGAGTGTGGTGGAGGGGCTCAACTGACATTATGGTGATCAGAAAGCAGAGTGAGAGAGATTCCACTCACCAGATACAAATATATACCCAAAGCCACACCTCAATTCCTACCTTCTCTAGCCACATCCTACCACTTCAGTTACCACTCATTTAATCCCTATCAGGGGATTAATTCACTGATTGGATTAAGACTTTGCAACCCAATCATTTCTCCTCTGAACCTTCTTGCATTGTCTCACATGTGAGCTTTTGTGGGACACCTCACATCCAAATCCTATTAGATTGACACTGACTCCCCCACTGAGTCAGTCAGTTATTTAGGCAACCTGTGAGAAGAGCAGACATCCACCAGAAAACATTAACAAGGCCTGGACTTTTTCATTTACTTTCATCATTTTGAGGCACACCAGAGCTTTCAATTAAATAGATATAGGTTATAAACAAAGTGGACAACTTACCTAAAGAGATTTCTTCAAATAAGCCATGTTGTGAAAAAAAATTTTAGTTTTATAATTTCAAATTCTCATCTACAACATCCACCATGTTGCTACATTCTGCTAATTTCAATGACATCACTCCACCCTCTGCCCACACCTTTGGTTGAGGCTCCCTTTAATTGTTCTGTGGAAAGTAGTGCACAGTCTCTTAATGCTATTCCTACTTCCAGTCTTACTCTATCTGGCATTTGCTATTTACTCTATGTAGTTTTACTCTCTTCATGTGATACATGACAGATCATGCCTCTCCTTGTTTGGCATTATTTGTTTTGGAATTCTCAGGTTGCTATAACAAAATACCATCGCATATGTGACTTATTTTCTTATAGTTCCATAACCTGGAAGTACAAGATCAAGACTTGCCAGCATGATTAAGTTTTGCAAGGACTGTCTTTCTTGTTTGTACACTCACCTTTTCACTAATGTTAATAATGACCTTTCGTTGGTGTATGTATATGTTTCTGTCCCATTATGACCTCACTTAATCTTAAGTACTTCCTAAAATCTCTATCTCTAAATACAGTCTCACTAGGATGAGGATTTGGCATATGAATTTGGGCGATGGAGAGAACATTCAGTCTAGAGCACACTGTTCAAGATTCTGAATCTTATTGGATACTGCGCTGCTGGCCACAGCATCTAAAGCTTTCTGTGATCCCACACCAGCCTGTCTGTCCTTCCTCAGTTATAATGATGCCTGACACAGAAGGCTGTATTGAAACCATACTTACCATTTGCCCATATTCTCTGTATTCTCAGTATACATTATTCTTGTATGCTCTTTTTTTTAATATTTCTTGTTTCTTCTTATAAGGTATCATCCTTTAAGAAGTATGCACCAATAATAACTTCCTTACATTCTATTCCCTAACTCTCCATCCTGGGTTTGGTTTAGATATCCTTCCTAACTGCTCTCTGTGTAAGTTAACATTACAGTATACTACAATAATTTGTTCACTTGCTTACTTCCCCATTGGATTATAAATTCATTGAGGAAAAGATTCATGTTTTATGATTATTATTATTATTGTAATTTTTTCCATTACCCAGTGGTTTAGGTTGAATGGTTAGATGCTCAAACAATTCTTACAATTGGAAAATGCTTTTATAGCATCACTGTAACTATATAAACGGATGAATATGGCTATCAATGTTGCTGTTATAAAAAAATTAAATTTCTTACATTCAATGAGTGTGTTGAATAATGTCTTTGCAATTTACAGGTCATAGTTATACAATGACTGGGAGGTAGATTTCAAAATATTGCTTAACTGTGCAGAGAGAGAATGTGGGGGTTGTGGGTGAGGATCTGGGCAAAGAGAAGTCATATAAACAAATCTGTTATTACGTATCATAGCAGAGTGACATATTTGGGAAGGTAAAACATAACAGCAGTTGAGAAACATGAGAAACATGACTCCATCCCCAACTACACCTGAGTTTCCCATACCTTATTCCCATTGCCATGGTCATTCAAGGCTAATCACCACCTAATGACTTATAATGGACCAACACTTTCCCCTCTTCAGTAGAGGCAGTCTGAGGCTGTCCTGGCTTCCTTTACACCAGCTTCCTACACCATCCATATGACTTTGCTCCTCTTCAATGTGAATCTCAGTTAATTTAACTAAAACTATTACAATATTCCACCTTCAATGCTTTAACTGAGAGGACTGGCTAAATCACAGCAATTCCGTGTGCATGGTTAAATGAGAAAATACTCCTGCTGGTCCCGAAGAAGGTACTTGGCTGAATCTCCTCTTGCCAGATTTTCTAAAAATCTGTGCATTAAAGCTGTAGTAGCTTTATTCTCTGGTCCAGGGGTAGGGAGATAAATATTATTGGACAATCCCCATATTTTTTTTTTCTGGTCTTGAATTCTCTATTGCCCAGACTCCGGGTTTAGGGAAAACTCAGAACAATGTGATCCCTCCAAATATATACATAACTGTCAACCCTCCTCCTTTGTCCCACGGCCAAAAAAGACTATATACTTTGTCAAGCTACCTAGGTTCCCTCTTCTTAATTGATTAAATGAGAACAACCATTTCAGGGAAAAGTCAAAAGGCCATCAAACACTCTTTTCCTACTCTCAGGATGACACTGTCATTGCAGCCTTTACTTTAACACCACGAGTTTGTAACAACTCCCAATCTTTCCTCACAGTATTGACATTCTTGTGACAAATGTTTAGTCTTTAGAAGTTATTTTCACAACAAGTCAATTTTCATATACGTAGTCAATCATCTTCTGTGTTCTTAGAAGATAACTGTCAGGATATAGCCAACAAATTACAAAAATGGTCAAGTATAATTAAAAATAACTCTTTGTTAATCATGGGTGAAGTGATTTGGAGTTCAATTATATCTGGAATTTGTAGGCCCTAGTGGGGAAGAGAAGATAAAACACAGTGGTGCTTTTTACTGCACCTGCAAAATGCAGCTGTGGGTTCTTTCTTCAGGTAACATATGTTTCTGTGTTTTTGAACTGATGACCTTCTTTGCACTTCTCAAATAGCAGCAAAACAAAATTCCCTCAGAATCGAAAAAAATTTTAAAAATGTCAAATAGTGTGTGAAGTTGAGAATTCTCTAAGGCAGAGGAATCCAGTTTTTAAGAGGGTAAAGAAATAAGCAAAATGACCCAGACATAAAACTTACCCTAAGAGAGAAAATAGCTGGGAGTGGAAAACCAATTCTTCAGAGGACAAAGATAGGAGGATAATTGGTTCAGAAGAAAAACTTGTACCTGAAGTAGAGAAAAAGCAGGTTGATAACCCTTGTGGGACTATGAAGGAAGGGAATCAGTGCTGTCCTCATAACCATGGAGGCTGGGATGGCCCCCAATATTAGAGACTCTATTGTGGAAGTTAAAGGAGGGAAGAAAAGGAAGTCATTGTTCACTGAGAAAGGAACTAAAATGTTTTCAGGCCAAAGAAAAATTCAATACTAGGATTGAAACTATGAGGAATAAAAAGACAAATGAGGCACTAGAGATGGAGTACCAAAAACAAATAACTATTGGAGAGACTATTGAAAGAATAATATATATTTTAAAAACTATTGGATTCATTCACCTTTCTGTTGCTAGTTAAGCTAAACGTGTGATTTCAAAATAAATGAAGCCAGTGATAAGGTTTCTCTTTCTGACATACCAGTTTATAGGTATTCATCAAATGTTTACACATATCCAATATAATGCCTACAGAGATGATACTACATGAAACAGGGAGTTAAGATCTTGAGTTACTAAAGTTGGGGTGAGGTGTGTGCATGTATTTAAATGCACTGCACTGAGACTAAAATCATTCTCCATATAATTCTGAGAATATTTTCTATTTGTATTTCATCTAGATTTTATTTCTTTCTTTCCAAAAGCATGAAGAATAAAACACTGCAGATTATGAAGTTATTCAGACAGAAATAAGAACATTGTAAGTAGATAGGCAATTTGTAGAGAACATATTTGTCTTTAAATACCATTTAACAATATTTATAAAAAATCGAAGTGTATGGCATTTTACACTACTTTTAATGGCCTCACACAAAGGAAAGACCAACCCTAGGTGCCCAAACAAAAACTTGGGACAAAAAACATGGGCATTTGGAAGAGACTTATTAGATGTTGAATGATTCAGCAGAAAAGCACAGAACAGACTCTATTTCCTAGACATATCTGCATAAAGACTTTATCATAAAAGAATTAATCCTTTTTGTGAGAGAAATTTTAAAATTAAATCAAACACTGTCATGCGATTCAGGAGATAATGAGAGTTCCTCAAGCCTTCAGAAACCTGCTGAACTTACCTAGAAAGTCTTAACTCCAGAGCCAGTGGGAAATCAATAGCCAGTGGAGTAGATGATGTCGGTACTCAGCGCCTAGCTCCTCACTCAACATTCAGCTTCCAGCACCTGGATTTATTAATATGAATCTCTCAAGGCCAGAGTGCCAAGGCCCTCAAAAAATGGGTGACAGCAATTACATAGTTGCATAAATATCTGAGTCCTCTGGGAAGAATAACTACATGGTATATGTTCTACATGAGTTCCCCTTCCCCAATATGAGCAAGTCTAGTCATCCATAGTGGTAAATGACTTAATCAAAAGGTCTTTGGACTACCCTCCCTGCCTTATCTCATTACCTCCCTGTCCTACTGGTGGTGAACAAGATCAAGATAATTATTTATGATTCTATTGATGGATTTCTCCCATATACATCATTTGTTGGAGACTTCTTGTCTCGATGTCTGCTGTTAGGCCACGCAAGCTATGGCACTTTCCCTGAGACTTGTAGGCATTTTCTGTGTGATGATAGTTTTAAAGGTCATGTAACCTCATGAGCTCACTAACAGTGAAACTTAACTTCTTCAAAAGATGTATTAACTCACCACTTTAATAAGCTCAAAAAACTTTATCTTTATTAAAATTCTAATAGGAAGTCACTTCACAAAACATCAAAATGTGCAACTATTCTCTCTTTCCCCTTTCTCTTCTACATCTTCCTTGCAGATTGCTTGAAAGACCCTCAAATTCTTTCTTGTCTATTACATTGTGTAGTAACTTCTTCCTTTCACCATTTAGGGTAGGCAAACCAGGGTATGGTAGTTCTACCTACCCTTCTAAGAACTTACATTCTTTCCTCAAATATCTCTCTCCTTAAAGGGAATTCAAAAGGTGAACAATATTATTATACTTAGTTATGGTCATAACTTCACTAACTAAGACTATATTTTTAAGTGTTATAATTATATATTATTATATAGCATGACAATTAATTATTCTCAGAGATTTTTATACCCTAAACTGAATATATTTATATTTCCAGTTAGTATTCATACTCAACTCTTTTTGTTGTTGTTGTTGTTGTTGTTGTTACCTTGGTAAAACTATGAGTTAAAGAAATCCCCCCATAGAATCATAAATAATTATCTAGATTTGTTTCACCAAACTTGATAAGGGTGGGACTGTTTTACTGGGCTTAAGGTTTACATAATTTGAGGTGTTCTCTTAAAAAAGAAAAAGAAAAGTAAATGAGTCCTGGACAGCCCAGAACTCGGAAACTTAACTCTTACTTAGCTACATGGTAAAATCAGACTTGGTGCCTCGCTGTCTCACAGAGTAAGCCTGCTGAGAATGTATCATCTTAAAACAACCAGAACATTGAGAGCTTACAAATCTTCTAGGTGTGGTTTTAAGCTATATATTAAGGTTAGTTTATTAAGACTATCTTTATCCTGAATTTAGAGATGAGAAAACAGCAGTACAAAGACATTGAATAACTAGAAGTACACACTACTACTAAATAACAAACTTTCAGTGTGGATTGTGGTTCTCCATCCAGCACATAAAACCTGTGCACTATAATGCCTGTGAAAATTTTTATCTTCTTAGATTCTAAGCAAATCCTTATCTGTGAAAGTGGTCTAAACCAAAGACAAATTCCCCATAAATATTAAAACTCTACTTGTTATCTTAGGGTCCAATTTGCCTTACCTTTTTAGGCAACCAGATCAGCCACATGCTCAGAGGGACACCCAAAAGCTTGATCATCTTACCAGTGTTCTTCATGGTGCACTCACAGCAGGAGGAAGACCACAACTTGATTCTCTCCAAAATAAAAATGTACATATATCTTATGAAGTTGAGAATATTTACATCAGTACAGGCAGGTTTATCTGTACAGTGGAGTGACAGTGCAATTATTACAGAGAGTTAGATATAAATATAGAGTCCCTGAGGCAATTTGAATAACTAGGTTGGTAAATCAGCACAGGGAAGTGGGGTATAAACCCTTCCTTGTGTTGTGGTAAATAGCTGTACGGGGTCACTACCCCTTTGTCACCATACATTGTATACACAGTAATCAAATTCCTATTTGAATGAACCAAAAGAGATCAGTCTTTCCAACTTGGTCCAAGGAAACATTTCTTTCATAATTGATGCTATTATATTTTTGTTCAGTTGGGAGCAACTGTGAATGTAGAACTGTGAGGTGAATCTCTACCGCTTACTTTCTTGTAGTGATTGCGGGACACAGAAGGCCAATTCAGAGAGAGAGAGAGTACTCACCAGTAAAATTTTCTGTTCATGGAGCTCAGCTGCTTATTTTCCCTTTAAGAATCTTTAATTTCCCTTGTACCATGTATAATTCTTGGAACTTTTCTGTTTATGTCTTAATCTTAGCTTTAATTTTTGTTAATCGAAACCTACATAACTCTTAATTGGAGAAATGTAACTCAAAATTTTATTTTATTAAAAAAAAACTTTTTATCAAGTTTTTCCCATTCAGAATTGTAACTAAAAAGCAGCTATGACATTTTTAGAACATAACCAACAAAAACTGGACAATTCAAATTCAACTGTGAGTAGGAATAATCTCAGTGGGAGGTGGCCAAGACTAGTAATTTCTTTTTTTTTAATATTTATTTTTTAGTTGTAGTTGGATGCCATACCTTTATTTTATTTATTTTTATGTGATGCTGAGGATCGAACCCAGAGCCTCGCACATGCTAGGCAAATGCTTTATCACTGAGCCATGACCCCAGCCCCAAGACTAGTCATTTCTGAAGGGTGTGGTTATTTTTCAAGGTGAATAGCATCAAATGTGTTTTTTCTCACATGCTTCCATAATTTGATGTTCTACTTCTAAAGACTGAGGTCATACTATTTTTAGATTTTTCAAATCATTTATATATTCTTGTTTCCTTCTTCATAGAAACTTTTGATAATGAATCCTTGCTTTATTAGAGTTTGGGGCTTTTTAAAAGTTCAATTTCACTGTGAAGTCAAGGTCTTAAAATTCCTTATGGATAAAGATGCTTTTCCCTCTATGTTTATCTCATTTACTAGATTAGTTATGAGATTAACTAAAATTTCAGTCAATATTTTGTGGTGATTTTTACATGCAGGTACTTCTGTAGGTATGTATGCATGTAATTATAACTGTCTAAAATAAATTATTGTCCTGAGTGCAAGTGACAGGTGGGTGCCTATATTATTAACTCATTAATAAAGGATACTTCATTAATCAAAGATTATTCACATATGTTTATCTTGTTGGGGAAGAGTCCAAGGTAATTTAAAGATTTTCTAAGATATAGAATATTTGTTCTATTGTGGTTGTTGTCTACCTGATTTAGTTAGATTTTCTGCTTATGAGAAATATGCGATGTTAAAAGTTGAAAAGAATAATTTAAAAGGAAAATTGCCAATTTTTCAAGCAGATGGGGATATATTTTAGTCAGGTGAAAAAAAATGTTTATATTTCCTTCAAATTTTGTGCCTCAGGAGTGGTATAAAAGATTTGGATTATCATCTATGTACTTTTCAAAAAGACTATAAAATAAAATTACACAAACGGAAATACAGATTTGATTCTTCCAGGAAGACCTAATAGTATTTGCATATCATTATAATCCCTATTGTTTTTTTCTTTAAACTTATATTTAAATTCAGAGATACATTTACTATTTAAAGTAACATAATATAATAGAAACAGTGGGAACCCTCAAGCCACATCTCTTTACATTTCTAATACATAAGCATTGTGTCCTCATATGACATTAGTAAGCTAATCCAGGGAAAATGAAATTTTATGATAACCAGTTGTAACTTTCTTGTAAAAAAAAAAAACTGAGCGGGAAGACCTTTAAATAGAAATTTAGCACCTGCACATTTACCCTGTAGTAATATATATTTTTTCCTTCTATTATTTTTGAACTTCATATAAATGACAGGTTCTGTCTACACTTTTTGATGAATTAGTTTTTCATGCAAAATTTTGTTCTTTAGAAAGATTAATCCACCTGTAGATCATTTCATTTTCACTTTAAATAATTATCTAATTTATAAGATACATTATTTAGTCAGTTAACTCTTACTAAATATATTCTGGATTCTTATCATGTTTAAAATATCAGATTATTTGGTTTTGGTATTACTGTATTGTTATGAACATTCTTGAATCTCTTTACATATCTATGTGTGAATGTATATATATATACATTCACACACACACACACATTTATTTATGTGTATTAAAGCATACATAGTATGCTTCTTAATTGCTGAATCCAAGGATATGTGCACATTCACATTTACTAGATAATTAATGCAAATTATTGTCCAAAATTGTGCTATTTAATAATTCCATCCAAATATGTTGGCTTCAATACTCTAAGTCATAGTCAACATTAGTATTGACAAATGTTTTAGTTGTATTCAATCTAAGAATGAGTGGGTGAAATTGTTATGGGTTGAATTTGTCTTTTTCTACTTCCTAAAGTAATTAACTAATTATTAAATATATTTGTGTGTTATATTTATATTTAGTTTATATTTAATTAGGTATGCATGCATGTAATAATAACTGTCTAATATTTTCCTTGTCTTATGTTGCTATTTGTGAAGACAAGTTTCAATTTAAATAAACTTTTTTCTTTATGGTTTGTGCTTTTATGTCTTATTTAAGAAAAGCTGTCTGATCAGATTTCAGTTTTCCCTAAAATATAGATTATTTTTTTCTTTAGGGAATATAATGTCCCTAATCCTCTTGTAATTGATTTTTGTGTATGAATTAAAGTAGACTTTTAATTTTATTTCATTTCCTTTCTTTTTGCTTTTCTTTACTTCTATGGGAATAATCAGTTGAAACTATGCTATTTACTGAAGAGTCAGTTTTTCCCTTCCTATCTGAATGGTCAGCACTCTTGTCCCTGAGGTCCACGCATTCTCAGGGTTCTTTCTGTGTGCGTTTCTGCTATTCCACTGGTCTCCTTATTTATTCCTGAATAACCATGACACCACTTCAGACATGTTGACTTTGTTCCTAATGTTGTATTGATCAGGGAATTCCCCTCACCTTGTTCTTCTCAGGAGTCTATTGGATAGTCTTTTTCTTTAACCATCTTTATACATCATATAATTAGCTCAAAAACTTCTATTTTAAAAAAGACAAAAACTGTTGTGAATTTTGTAGAGATTGTATTGAATCCATCCACCAATTTTGGTAAGAATTCATATTTTTACAAAATCAAACCAATTCTTTCTCTATGTGTCCATGATGTGCGTCTTCATTTAGTCTTCAGTATGTTTCAATAATATTTTACATTTTTCCATATATAAAATTCTTGTACATTTTTAAAAAGTTTACTTACCTAGTACATTATTTTTTAAAATGCTTTTGTAAATTTACCTTTATACTAATGATATTTTCTAAGTCACTCCTTTAGACAGCTTTACACTTTTGTACTTTTGTGTATTGTACTTTCTATTATTGAATAATTTAATTCATTTCAAAAAATTCCAATAATTTGCCTATAATAGCTTTGGATTTTCTTTGTAGGAAATCATATTATTTACAAATAACTAACAACCTAATTTCTTTTTATGTTGTATCACTCAGAATAAGACAGATTATGATAACTTAAGAAAAATAGAAACTTTAATGAACAAATGGAAAAATAAAAATATTGATTAAATTATAGTCTCCCAAATAGGAACAAACAGAAACCATGGGAAAAGAAAGATATTTTCCCTGAATATATGATTGGATTTATTAATAGCTATTATTTGCTCTCAAATTTTTCTCTACTAATTGAGAAGTATATATCATAATTGCATTAAATTGAAAATTTTAATATGCATATTAATTTTAACAAAACTTAAAATTAATAAAAATCATCTTCCTTTCCCTAATAATATGATAATTTAGAATGCTGTTCTCATTGCCTATTACCTAATATGCTATTTTTGAGATGGTTTCTTTGTTCATTTAAAGAGAGTCATATTTTTCAGAGTTCCATCTTTTTGAGGAGAGTGTCTGACTTCCAATTAGTTTTAACCCTATCTTTGCCTATCCTTTTTTCAGGACAGCAGCTTTGGCAATAACAGGTCAGCACATGGCCAGAGCTTCAAGAGTTCCTTACTGTTAGCTTCCTGTGGTTCCTTGCTATTGATGAAATCAATTATTTTCCCATTATCTCAAACACTGTTTTTTCATCATATTTTCAGGTTCTGTGTCAGAAAATATTTTTTCACATATTTTAAACCCCATGTCAATGAAATCAAAGATGCATTTTTAAAATCTCCACAATGTTTGGAACATTTGGGTGCTTAGAAGATTATAATTTTAAACAGAACATGGCTCATTGTGTTTTAAGCAATTTGTAGTGTTGGGACTGTGTAACCACCTCTTGCTCAGTTGTCTTATGCAGTTAATAATTGCACCAATGTTATGGGGTTGTTAAAATTAATAAGTGAACTTAATGGTTAAAATGGTAACTTATGTATAACATGTATTCAATAAATGCTAGTAGTACGGGGTAAAGTTGGGAGTTCATAACCCGCTTGAATCAAACTGTGAAATATGATGTATTAAGAACTGTGTAATGTTTTGAACGACCAACAATAAAAATAAAATAAAAAAAATAAATGCTAGTAGTATTGTTCTCATAAAGTGGGAAGACACTGATATTATTTTCTTTTTTTAATATATATTTTAATTATCAAGGGACCTTTATTTTATTTATTTATATATGGTGCTGAGTATCAAACAACCAGGCTTCACACATGCTAGGCAAATGCTCTACCATGGAGCCACAATCCCAGCCCTGATGTTGTTTTCTTACTAGGTCATTTTGTGTAGGCAAAATTCATTGTTAGAAAAATAAAATTTGAAAAATTTATACTTACAGATTTAGTTATAAAATGAGAGGATTTTGTTAATAATATTAGCTATAACTTGATTTGTTTCAAATTGGACTTTGTACACTTTGATTCTCAACTTGCTTCCCTAAAGAGTCAAGCTATTGATCTTTATGGTATTAGGCTCACAGTGCAAAATTTGCCAACATCTCTTGATAATGATCACCTAGATTCTTGTTTAAAATGCGTATTCTCAGAATCCCTCCCTAGAGATTCTGATTCAATAGGCCTAAGTTGGGTCTTTGGAAACTTATTTTAATAGTACCCTAGGGGAACCTGGGACATACAAATCTATGGCATCGGAAAGCAGAAAAAAATGTAGAGTTTTAATCTCAAACAAAAAGACCTCAGAAAGTCATTTATACTTCATTTTATTTCATTTTACTATAAAATTAGAATAGTTACAATGGCCTTTTGTCATTTGCTAGTTGAGGAAAGATGATTATGAAAGGAGTGTGCATTTTGGAGAGACAACACCAATTCCAAACGCAATGAAATAATTGCCTAAGTTATCATTTTGTCTCTCTTCTTGATGTTTGAAGTTTTGTTTTATTCTCCAGACCAGTTCAGCCAGACTAATACCATTTCCTTGAATCCTCTTGTTCTATAGTACGATTTCCTTTTTTTATAGTTTGATGTTCCCTCATATTTTCTTCTTTCACCAACAGTTACATCATATGGAATGTTTTTACTATCAGGAGAGTGAGTTCTTTAAAAAAAAAAAAAAAGCTATCAGTTCAACTCTTGTATGGTAGTTAAATCTGGGATGGGTTATTAGGCTAGTCTTACTAGTATTACTTTGTAAGCACAGCTTAGTGGAGAGATAGGTTGACTAGGTTTCTGCAATTCATAAAACAGAAATATATCATGCATAGTAGCAAGAATGTTTTAGCAACTAATATAAAACTAACAGTGTTCTGGTTCTTTCTATCATATATTCCCAATTTACTTCACTATGGCTCTCTCACTTTATTTAAATCTTTAGTACCAGATGCAAGCATATGGAAATTTATTCAAAAGCATGTTCCCAAACCAATAAGAAAGATTGTCATTTAGATCTTCACGTGTAATTTGAAAATGGATAAGATGACGTTGTCCCTGCCATTCTTACTGATGTAATCCTGTTCTCCCAATTTTACCCACCCTCCACCAACCTCAGAGAACAGAAGTAGAAATTATTTTTAACAGGAAGTTCCTTCTTTGCCCCATATATTAGTTCTGATTATTGAGTAGAGTCCTATGGTTCATTTGTGTTTAGCATTAGGAGTTCTGAGAAAGGAATAATTAGACTCTAACAATGGGATTTCAGCAGATAATGGACAATATGCCAGGTACTTAGTTTCAGTATCTTCATTTCTATTCACATCTCTGTACTGTGTGATTTTTTCCCTTAATTTAATTTTAGTACCATTATTGTATCTTGTGTTTAATTTTTTATAGCTTGCTATAATTAAGCTTTTATTTGGAAGTCATTTTAAGCCTACTGCATCGTTGTCATGAAATTGTTGGTAATATGTGATTACATTATGTTGTCTTTTGCCAGGACACTCTTGTAAATGAAGCATTATCCTCAGAGATTTTCTTGGCTGAAAATGTAAGTAATTAAAAAGTAAACAAATATTATCTGTTACATATGCTGCAATAATAAATACTTCAGTATAATACAAGTTAATGTCTCTTTTGGGATACAGTTTAATCCTGCTACAACATGTTTTATAAATGGACAAATAAATGAGTAAGCACTTAATATCTTATATACTATGGCATACAGATGCCCAGAGCTTTTATATATTCTCTCTTGGAGTATTTACACATTTCTTAGCTGGCATTGTCAACAATCTTTTAGCATTATTTGTTGTTTAATAACAATACCAGATATGAAGTGGTAAAAGTAGCATTATTTATCAAAAATTCTCAAACAAGTAAGTGACAGTCTAGGAAAATAGGCACTCTTTTTGACTATAGCTGATAGGATTATAAGTAATACATTCTATTTGGAAAGAAATTCAGCAATATGTATCAAAAGCTTAAAAATACATTTATCCACCTATTTATTTCTTGGAAATTATCTTAAAAACTTAAATCATCTTAAAAGCCATTGAAATATGTGCAAAGAGATTTATACATAATGTCCATTTTTATATTCTTTTAAATATATATATATATTATAAATAACCTAGGTCTGGGGCTGTAGCTCAGTGGCAATACTTTTCTAACATGTATGAGGCACTGGGTTTGATCCTCAGTGCCACATAATGAATAGATAGATAGATATATAGATAGATAGATAGATAGATAGATAGATAGATAGATAAAATAAAGGCATGTTCATCTGCAACTATAAAAATACTTTAAAAAAATAAACTAAGCATATGTTAGTAAATAATTGGTTAAGCTGAATATGGTAAATTCATAACCTAAAATATTTTGTATGTATTAAAATCAAATTTTAAGGGGAAAACAAATGATACAAAAGGTTTGTATTACACGAATAAGCAACAAATAAAAATAGTGTAATCCAAAGGCAGTTTCCAATGATTACTTAGATAAAGTGGAAGTAGAAGACACCAGCCTTCATACTCTGAAACAAATTAACAATAATTAGACAGCTATTCATGAATGAAAATATCCCTAGGAGGGCTCAAGAGTTCAATTAAGAACCCACAGCAATACAGTGAAGCAAAAAATAGAGGATAACCATATAGAAGTGATTACTGGGAAGATTTGCATGGCTGAGACATCTAGAAATGACTAGGAACAAAGAAGGTGAGAACTCACAGTGTCAGCCAAATGATGGGTACTATAATGGTTCCCAGTGACTTGCTCTCCAAAGGACCCTGAAAACTTTTGCCAGTAAACAACTCTATAGACCTTGTACTTGTCTTGCAATCACTGCAGTTTTCACGATATAGATCCCTTAGTGTACATCAGCACAGACTCCAGTGACTTGCTTGGCTGGGAATATCATCAACTTTCACCACTAGGTAACCAATGACCATTGCTGCTGCAAAGCCCCTGCACAAAGAGAACTACTTCCTTGAACTTACATGCCTCTGTTTCATCACTTCAGCGATGGAATGCCAACCCTCAATGCTGCAGCTATTGCTCCTTCATGTATGCAAATGCTCCAGACCCTAGTTCTATTTGTTTGTGCTTAAACCCACAGCCACCACTGATGCAAACTAGTTCAGGCCTCAGAGCTAAGAAATGTGATCACTCTTGTGTATGATTTCACTTCAGACCTTGACTTCACAGATGCTTTGGAGCACTCATATATCAGACAATAGAGCCATCATTGTATCAAGTGCCCCCGAAGCTGTGGTTGTTCTGAACACATGTTTCCTCTGCACACATACATTCTTTGAACTTCAGCTGTATAACCATTCCATGAGAGACTGTGCCTACATCACACTGGGAGCTCCCATATCCTAGATTCTAGAAGGACTGTAGTTCTTTGCTACATTCTGGACCTCAGACCATAGATATTCTACAAACTTTTTATCTTTTCCATATCAGACCCTCACTGTAGTGGGAACACCTGTCCCTGGACACTGGTACCATGATTATTCTTGACTCTGGGGTTGTAATTCCTCCACAAAATCCTGCATTTTAGACCCTGGATCCATAGTTGTTCCACAGGTACCAGACATCAGGGACCAAAACCATCTCAATAAAGAGCATGATTGTCAACTGAGGGATCCTGGGGCCAAGAGGGATCCCCTTGGCAATGACTTCTCCCACTGAAGAAACAAGATCAGGCGTACTCCAGCAGTCTCTGCCACTAAATACCCAGTTGTTCTAACTGCTATTGTGAACACTTGTAGTCTTGGCCACTTAGCACTCTTTAAATATTTTCTGATACTTACCTCAACTGATAGAGCCTCATGAAAAGTATGCTGTCCACTCAGAGTTAAAATCACCACATTCTCTCAGCTGACATGCATGCAACCACCTGTAAGTGAATATATTTCATTGAAGAAATCAGTCAGTGAAATCTGGAAGAGAGAATTGCTTCCATCAACTGTGCAGACATCTATGGTAGGCCATAAGAAACACACTAAGGAAGCATGCATGACACTAATCAGGAGCACAACAATATGCCAGTAACTGACTCCAAATTTACTGAAATGAAGGTCTATGAATTTTCAGAGAAGGAATTCAAAATAATTGTTTTAAGGGAACTCAACAAGCTATAATAGAAGAGACAACTCAAAAAATCAGAAAGTTAATACACAAACTAGGAGAACAAAGTAACAGAAATTATTTTGAAAACTAAATTGTGGAGCTGAAGGACACATGAAATGCATTAAAATACAAGAGGATAAAATACAACTGGATTAAATAAAATTAGAATGGGAGGCTTGACTGAGTAGAAGAATCAGTGAATAACAAAAGATCTATTTTGAAACTATCCAGACAGGAAGATAAAAGAAAATATAACTAAGAATTGTTAAGAAATCCTATAGGATTTATGAAACACTATCAAGTGGACCAATGTGTGTAGGAAATTTAAAAAGGACAAAAGAGCAAGAAGTGGCAGAAAGTTTATTTAAAGGAATAATTGCTGAAAAATATGGCTGCAAATTTCCCAAATTTGGAGAGAGATATATAAGACATCAGGATGCAGAAAGCTCAAAAATACTCAAACATGTTCAACCCCAAGCAGTCTTCAGAACAACACAATATTAACAAGCTGTCAAAAATCAAAGAGAGAGGAAAATTTTGAAAGCGGAAAGAGAAAAGTGACATATCACATATAAAGTAACATCTATAAAGCATTTAGTGTATTTCTCAGAAGAAACCTTAAAGCAGACCAGAAGAAAATAGATGATATAGTCAAAGTCTTGAAAGAAAAAAAAAAAAAAACCCTGAAAAAAAATCTTTATCCTGCAAAACTGTAAAACTGTCCTTTAGAAATGAAGAAGAGAAAAATACTTTCCCAAGCAAACAAAAATGAGGCAGCTCAACATCAATAGAACTTGGATTTGGAGAAACGCAAAATTTAGTTCTTCAAGCTAACTTGGAAATCATCATTTAGAAAAATTGAAACATAGAAAAGTATACAAATCACTGGAATAGTAAGCATCTAGTCAAATTCATATTTGTCAAACAATACATTGATAGAGAGTAAATCACTTTTACCTATAGTATAAAGGTATGAAAACTAAAAATAGTATAAATAATGATAGCTACAATAATTAATGAATACATAATATAAAAATATGCAGACTGTGATATCAAAAAATGTGTCAGAAGGAGAATGAAAGGATAGATTTTTGCATCTAATTTAAATTAAGTTGTACTGTAAGATTTTTCACATAAACCTAATGATGGCCATAAAGCAAAAACCTGTAGTACACACACAGGAGGTAAAAAGAAAGAAATTAAAGCATGCTGTTACAGATAATCTTATAAACCACAATAAACCTTTCTCTTGCCTTTTTTGGCCCCCACTGAGATCATCACTATTTCTTGGCAGTATGGGCTTTTTTTTTGGGGGGGGGGCTTGCAACTCCAAAATCTCCCCAATACCTATTTCTATGCTGAGGGCCATTACCAAGTAGGAATGACGCATCGAAATTTCCTTGCCAAGCGTACCCCATGCTGCTTAGAGGACATTCGATGGGACATTGCATGCATGCTTTAATAAGGTGACCTTGCTCAAGGACCAAGGCGGATCCGAGTTTAGAGCTGATCAGGTTTGAGGAAGTAACCAGATCCTTGAGTTTAAGGAGTTGCCAGTTTAAGATAATGGGTTTTAGGGAAGTTAGAGGTTGAAGATTATTGCTGGGATTAGGGTGTTCCTGCTGCTTGTTCCCGTTGAGTTCTCGTGAGGTTAAAATGAGATTTAGAGATAGCCTCGTGGAGTAGGTGAATTGTTCGCGATTGTCCCTGGACCTGTGTGGAGGCGGTGTGAGAGCGGGAATAAAGAATTGCTGTTTGAACCTACGAAGCTGTGTGGTGGCTCGTGATTCTGGTGCCAAGCCGAGACCTTGGCATTTCTACATTTGTACATTCCATTCTTCTACATTCTTCCTCATTTGTAGGTAATTATCATAACCACACATTCTGGTAATATTCAGGCAGGTGTAAACAAAATATCATAATCTGGGTAACTTGAACAGGAGGAATTTATTTCTCTCAGTTCTAGAGGCTGAAAACTTGAAGACCAAAGCACTGGCAGATTTGGTGAAGACCCACTATCTACTTCACAGGTGGCACCTGCTAACTGATTCTTCACATAGTGAAATAAGTGGGTAAGGAGTTTCTCTTGAGTCTATTTTATGAGAACAGTAGTCCCACAAATGACAGCTCTTCCTTTGTGAATTAATCACCTTCTAAGGGCCCCAAATCCTACCATCACTTTAGGATTAGGATTTCAGCATATGAATGGGGCAAAACAAATATTCAGATCATAGCAGTGTACAAACACACACTCACACACACACACACACACACACAAACTTAGTTATGTGTATACATATGATAAAAATTGTTGAATTTAAGAGTTTAATAGCCAAAATGAAATATTTAGTAGAGTTCTCAATAGCAGATTCAAGATAGGAGAAATAATGTTACCACTGTTTACCGGTGAGGAGTCCTTCTTGCTTCCCGGAATGCTGAAGTGTAACACCAGAGAAGCACGCGGAGGCAAGTGTAGTGGAAAGTGGAAGCCTTTATTAAAGGACAGCAGAAAAGGCTTCTTGCTAGAGGAAGGAGGGGAACCAAAAAGCGAAATCTATGGAAGGGGGAGGTCTTCCCTTTTTTATATCTTAGGTCTTCTTTTAGTCCTCCCACATTCCTGTCCTTTGTTTCCCTCTATCCTGCAGTGATAGAATGCAGGTGGGAGGGCCAAAAGATGAGAGATAGGTGGACTGGAAGAGTAATCTGGGCAGGAAGGGCCTGGGGTGGTTTGATTAGCACCTCCCTGTTTACTGGGAGCTACTTCATTAACAGTTCCTTAGGATGGGTTCTGGGCCTTGGAGACATTAACATTTCAATTTCCCCAGGTGTTGTTCTGGTTTCCTGGACTCCATTCTTGATAATGGTCTCCATTTTCTTTATCTTGCTACATATTACACCCAATTTACCTAACTACACTAACTACTTACCTAACTACACTAACTACCTATCTTTAAATCTTGCTTCAATAAGACTCAGTTAACTTGAAGATGTATTCAGACAAATTATCCGATGTAAAAATAGAGAAAGAAAAGAGTGAAGAAAATGCACAGGGACTTAAGAGATCTCTGGGTCAACATCAGGTATGCCAACATGGATAAGCAGGAGTCCTCAAAGGAGAGAAGAAAAAGAAGGGAGAGAGAGAAATATTAAAGAAACCATGACTAAAATATTCCCAAACTTGCAAAAAAGTAATCTCTAATATGTACATTCTAGAAGCTTGATAAAACCAAGAAGGATAATGAAAGAGATAAAATGTAAACATAGTTGAAGATAAATGTGTAGATACACATGAACTTTTCTTTTTAGTGTGATATGGGGTCTTGCAATGCTACCCAAGCTGGCATCAAACTCATGATTCTCCTACCTCAGTCTTCCAAATGGCTGGGATTATGACATGCACCACTGTGCCAGCTACACATGAACTTTTGAACAAATCTACCAAATTTCTGAAATACAAAGGTAAAGAGAAAATCATTAATATAGAAGAGAAATCAACACTTCACTTGCACGGCAGACTGTTATTAACAGCTAATTTTTCATCAGAAACAACAAGAAATCATGAATCACACACAGAGTACTGAAAGAGAAAACAAGCCAACAAAAATGAGCAACTGTCATCAATCTAGTATTCTATGTCCTGTATAAATATCATTCAAAATAAAAGTAAAGGGAAGATGGTGTTGACATTCTCTGTAATGCTTACTATGCACACCTAAAATCCTGAAAATATAAACATAAGGAAAATCTGAAAATCATAAACAATAAACAAGCTTGGTTACAGATCTTATGCCCCAAGGACTAACATAGTATTGTCCCATGTGGTTGCCTCATATTTTAAGACTGGGTATAGGAAAAAGTGATAACCTACACATGCCAATGGGAGGAGGAAAAAAATGTCCCTATCAAGGCCTTCTTTCTCCAGTCAAAATATCACGAAGTGGGCAGCCTAACAAGATTTTTGCCTAGTTGAAAAAACTTTTATAAAACAGCTACACTACTCTATCAGACATTACCCCCATTGCAGCAAGTTCATTGTCGTACAGACTTTCCATCTTTCCAGGCTTTAATGAAGCAGCAAACCACTCTCTCCTCCTCTTCTCCCCTTGCACTGGGGTGGTGTTAGAGAAAGTTAATTGGGGAACAAGGTCTTTATCCACATAAAATTACAAACAGAATCCCATGCTCTTCATAATTTGAAGATTTGTGGGTAGCAGTGGATAAGTGTGCCTCTTCTTCACAGAGCTTGTGTTTTAGTGGAGGCTTAGCAAGGAGCCTGGATGACCTAATACTTGGGTCTCACAGTGATAAACCGAGCCCCTACATAGGTGTCACTGTAAGCTTGGTGGAAAACCAGCATTTCCACTGATGTAATAAGCCACACCTATGTAATAAATCACACCGAAGACATAAACATTAGGAATAAAATAGAAGACAAAAGGAGAATTAAATCGAGATTTTAGAGGTAAAAATACAATATCTGAAACGAATATTAAATGGATGAACTCAACATCAAAATGCAGTGAACATTAGAAACGATATGCAGTTTTAAAAACACAGTATAGAAATTTCCCAGTTCGAATGATGAAGAGAAAATATCCTGAAAAAAAGTATAGAATTTTAAGAATACATGGGATTATAATTAAAGATCATATTTTTTTCCATCATAGTACCAGAAAAGAAAAAAGTGTGGATTTAAAAATCTACTCAAAATATTAATGGTTGAAAAATTACAAGTTTTCTGGGGGACACGAAGTTTCAACAGCTGAGCAAACCACAAACAGTATAACATGATGAAACCCAAGGACAAAGTCTTCAAATCATCTAAACAGAAATCTTACAATTCTTTCATGAAGTGAATGAATCAAATGACCATGGTTTTTTCATAAGAAACCATGTAGGTCAGAAGGTAGTGGCAACACTTTTCAGGTGCTGAAAGAAAATAAATGCAAACTCAGAATCCTATATCTAGTGATAATATTCCTCAGAAATGAAGGGGAGGAGGACAAAAAATGCTTAAATTCAATAAACTTTCTTACTTCCTTTTTTTTCTCATTTTTTTGGGGGGTAGGAATACGAGAGATTGAACTTGTGGGTGTTCTACTACTGAGTTACATCCCCAGTATCTCATTTTGCTTTGAGACAGGTCTCACCAAGTTGCTATCCTGGTCTGGAACTTGTAATGCCCCTGCCTCAACCTCCCAAGTACTCATACTCCTCTTGATTATTCTAAACTTTGTTGGATGATTTAAAGCAACACCTATAACACCAGATGATGCAGTTACATGAAATTTAAAAATCAAATTAAACTAAACAGTTGTCAAATACATCAATTAAAAGATAGAGGTTGGTGAGTTTGGGAGAGTAAGTTAAAAATATATATATATCCAAAATGTAGGACATCTAAAATTATCTCATTTCAAATGTAATGTTATAGCTAGGTTAAAAGAAAATGGATAAAAATGTACACCATGTAAACATTGATTAGAACAAAACAAAAATAGTTCCATTACTAACAGGTATAGTAGGCTTCATAGCAAAACAAATTGTTGGGGCTAGATAGAGATGTAATAATGACACAAGGGTCAATCCAAAGAATACATACTATTCCTAAACAGGAATGCACCAAACAACACAACTTCAGTGTTAATGGAATAAGAAGTGATAAAGGCAAAGAAAAATATATAGTTATATTCACAATTATGGTTGGAAATTTCAACACTTCTCACTCAACATATAATAGAAAGGTGAGAGATAAAAATCATTAATCATTGCAGAGAACCAAATAACACAATCAGCTAATAGGATTTAATTGATGTTTATAAAATGCTTCCATTTAACAACAGAATACACATTCTTTTCAAGCATTTATAGAGTATATTCAATATATGGTCTTTCCAGGAACTAGTAAATAAACAAATAGACACCAGCAACTTAAATTTAAATCCATAATCTTTGACCAAAGTTTTAGAAATAGTAAAAGAAAGATATAAGACTTATCTCCAAACTCTTAGAAAATAAACTGCACACTTCTCAATCATCTATAGGCCAACAATGATTCTCTTGAAAAATCAGATAATATACAGAATTCAGTGAAAATGAAACACAATGTATCAAAATTGATGCACAACAAATTAAGCAGTACACATAAAAAAATTATAACACTAATTGCATATATTAGAAAAGAAAAATCATAATCAAGACTTTCAAATTAAAAACCTAGAGAGAGAAGAGTAGAAAAATTAGCCCAGAGTAAGCAAAAAATAAGAAAGTGATAAAAAAGTCAATAAAAAATAAGTACAGAAGTTCAACAAAACTATTTTTTGAGATCAATTTATCTGATAAACCTCATTAAGAAACTAGTAAAAATAGCTTTAAAAAAAAAAGGTGGTCATGGTGGCATACATCTGTAATCAAAGCAACTAAGGAGGCTGAGGGAGGAAGATTGCAAATTCAAGGTCAGTCTCAGCAATTTGAGGCCTTGAGCAACTTAGCAAGATCCTGTCTCAAAAAAAAAAAAAAAATTAAAAGGGTTTGGAGTGTGGATCAGTGGTTAAGCACAGGTGAGTTCAATTTCTGGTAGCAAAAGGAAGTGGGGAATGCCGGGGGGGGAGAGAATGAATGAAGAACCAAGTTACAAATACAATAATAGAATTTAAAACCTTTTTGAATTCATAGTAGTAAAGTGAGGTACTCCCACAAAGATAGGAAAACAGATTAGTGGGACAGAGATGAAAGTTCATAAAGTGAGTTCAATAAAGATAACAATAAAGAATTGTTAGCCTTTTCAAAACTGATTCAGGGATAACCAAATAGCTGCATGGCATTAGTTAACTTTACAAATTTAAACTTTCATCTTATGCCATGCACAAAATAACTAAAATTGAATCTTAGATCTAAATATGAAAGTACAAACTATACAATTCCAGACAAAAATATGAGAAAAATATTCTGTAACCTTGAGATTACTAGAGCTCCTAGGTATGATATCAAAAGCAAGGTGTAAAAAGAAAAAAAACCAGTTATATTGGATACCACCAAAGCTAAAAACTGTACTTCAAAAGACAAGATTAAGAAATGAAAAGATAAATCACAATCTTGGAGAAATACGGCAAATCAGATATTTGATAAAGAAAGTGCATGATATGTAAAGAACTCCAAACATTCAATTTAAAGAAAATATACAACCCAATGTCTTAAAAGGCAAAAGATTAATAGTACACTAAAGAGAATATGTTACTGGCATACATTCCATCAAAAGATGCTCAATGTTGTTAGTCATTAGAGAAATAAACACAAGTAAAAGCACAAGAGATCACTACATGTCTACTACAGAGACATACAGTACCAAGTGGTAGCAGAGATGTAAAGGAATTGAAATTTCTTGCATTGCTGGTCCTGATGTAAAATTTTCCAGGCAGTTTAGAAAACACTGTGGCAGTTTCTTAGAAAGTTAAACACAAATTTACCATACCAATCAGAAATTTCTTTACTAATATCCTCTCCAAAGAATTTAAAATGTATCCTTCCACAAAGACATGGACATAAATATTCATGAAACATTATTCATTTGAGCCAAAGCGTAGAAACTAACAATCCAAAAGTCCATTAACTGGTAAATAGTAAACAAAATACAAAGATAGGAAAACAAAATATGGTGTATCCATACAATGCAACACTATGTAGCAATTCAAAATAATGAATGACGGATACATTAATGTCAAAAACGTCATGCCCAGTAAAAAGAGTCTGATGCAAAAAAAACTACATATTACATGATCCCAGTATTATAAAATGTCTAGAAAGGGCATATTTATATGATCTAAGATAACATCTTTGGTTACCTAGGGATTTGGGCATGAGGGTAAAGACTACCAAGGGAAATACTGTGGAGTAGCAGAAATGTTCTAAAACAGGATTGTGATGCTTATATGTCTTTATAAAAATATATCAACATTGTCGAATTGTAAATATGTGATGGGAGACTATTATGGTATGTAAATCATTTATCTATAAATCTTTTTAAAAGAAACACTAATGTTATTACTTGTGGCACTTATTTAAACAGATGTAAAATATAACAATGACATTAACCTAAGTCCTTGAGTCAACTCTTTTTTGATACAGAAATTTGATGACCACTCATTTATTTTGCTTTGTGTCCTGAATTGTATGATACATTGTGTTCATCTTTGTTTTCAAGTGAAGAGCTTCATTTAAGAAGTGAATAATATGTGCAGTAAAACAATTATTAGAAAACTTAAATTATATGTTCTTTTTTAAAGCCACATTCTGGTACATCTCATCAATACCACCATTTTTAGAAACACAGTTGACACTCATTTTTCATGCTGCTTTTCTAGTTCTTTGAACAGGTGAGCACACAGATGTATAGCTATCTTTATCAGGAAACATTTGCTTAATGTCCCACCTGAGCACATGGATATTAAATATTCAACTTATTCATTTTATTACATTCTTGAAGAGTAAAAATTCTAAAACTTCCTCAAGCTGTATTTCAAAATTGCAATGTAGAAAATGTCTCAATAATGCTATGGTTCCAGCAGACACAGAATGAGATCATGGAAATAAGCAAGAGAAAGGGTTGAAATTGAACATACTTTGCATGTCTAACGTGGGACTAGAATTAAACTTTATTTTCTACTCTTCAATATTCAGTCTATTTTACTCTTATTCGGAGTAAATTCACACACTTAACTTTAATATCAGAATATCATATAAAAGCCCCTTTCATGTAGGTTACCTGTTCCTAATGGCATGCAGAGCTAGTTAAACATATGTGGCCTTTGAACTCTAAAAGCTTATAGTTTAAAATGAGTCACACATATACGAAAGACATTAGTACAACTAAATACATATGATTCTAATATTAGGGTTAGTTCTTAAATTATGCTTTAAGAATCTACTTTTCATTAATAGTTTATAAAAATATAATGGATGTTCATACAAAAAAAGAGTCATTTCACGTTTTATTCACTTTTACAGCTCCACATAATAAATTCTCAAGGAGATATGAGAAGAGATATCACAAATTTATTATATAGAGAATTATATTTAGGATTTTCCCCCCATTTGTTTGGCTAATCTTGATTTTTTTCAACTTAAGGAAGGAGGCCAATCATATTTAAGAGCTTTGCCAAATTCCCAGATGTTCCAGTAGTGTTGCTGCAAGACTTATTCTTTCTTTCTTTATTTATTTTTGCTAAATATGTAGGAGTTCACTCGCCAGGCAGAGGATTTCCTAAGAGGGAAAAGAAGTTTAGTGAGACACAAAAATAAGTATTCATTCTGTGATCACCTCCCCTCAATTCCGGAAAAAAAAAAAAATGGAAAGTACTTCATGCACTCAATTTCTATCTTACAAAGGCAAAATGTGCTCAAATAAAGCCAAGTACAAGTGAAGAATGTGATGAAAGGATCATATATTAAACATATAGGAAACATATCTCTATCTGAAGTTCTCTAGTGGTGAAACCAATTGATGCTTTTAAAGACATATCGGAATCTTAGTGGGTGTTCACAATTGACATCTACAGCATTTGAATGAAACCTGGGAACTATTCATGAGAAACAAAATGTGTTTTTATTAATTTGAAAGGAAATGAATAAATATAGCAATGGAATGCACTAAGGTATTTATACTGTTTATTCAAAGCCATGACTATTTAGACAAAGTTAAAGACACTAATGCAATAATAAAGTGTCTTATTTGCACACTTCTTGGTGCAGGATGGAGGTTTGATAAAAAAAAATGGTGACCTATTTTCTAAGTCAATAGGAAGAATTTCTGAAGTCCTTCAGTCCTTATTAATTCAAAATTGCCATATTTCTTTCAGGCTCAGACCACATATCAGACATTAGCCCTTCTATACTCTATTTCCTTTCCCCTGTCCTCTTTGCTCAGTGGATGATAAGGGATACCAAATCAATAGCTGTGTAGAAGAAGCAGATATAACATTCCCAGAGACACTGTAGACAGGGAATAGAAGCAACAATTCATTTTTCTGTCTCAGTTTAGATTGTATTTATACCACCTGCTATGCCTGTGGGAATGGAATCTCTGGAAGCGTTTTTAGACACAAACTTTCTCTTAGTGACTTTGCTTTTTCTATTCAGTATGATAGGATTTCTTTCTTCTTTTTTTTTCAGAGAGAAGTAGCCTATGGCACTTGGCTGAAGAGATGAGACTTCAATGAGATATAGGAGACAAAGAGTGACAAATTAAAATGACAAGGCTGTCTTATAAGATTGTGATCTAGTGAAATGAAGTATTTCTGGCCTAGTCAATGTAGACAGCATTATACTATGTGGTAATAGATTGCAAGACCTGGGCAGCCTGTGTATGTCTTTGAAATAACTGAATTTGTCACTATCAACACAATTCCAAATTGTCTTTTCGGCTTTTGAGAATGTTGGTATGGATAAAGGTTTTCATATAAGTCAAGTATTTAGGGATAGTTTCTTTTTCATTAAAAACTGTTAAAAATAAATTTTAATCATATGTTAGTCATTGGCATGAAATTAATCTAAAGAGAAGTCTTGACATAGATAGCTAACAGCCCCTAAAGTGATGGTAAACTTTGGCACCCTGTCTTACAGAATACCCTATCTGTTCCCTCATAACCCTAAGAGGTAGTTGACGATACTCTTGAATTTCAGTCCTGCCTGCTGGAATTCTCTACCTGGTGTTAACATCACCACTCCAAATCCAATATAGATGAAGTAAAATTTATAGACTTTCTTTGGAAAAGTCAGTGGAAATGCATTTTTAAGCTGTCATGCAAATATTTAATATGTTTAATCTGTATTTCACTTCTTATTAGCTAATGGAGAAAGGATAATAGGGGATGTTAAGCATGCTTTAATAGGAGGACAATTGGAGTCATCTCTATTATGTCTTTTTTTCCCTCCCTTCATTTAACTTAAGTTAAATTAAGTCCCAGAAATGTTTCTTTACAATACTTCTTACAATTTTTTCTCTTTGTAATGCCTCCCTCATAATCCGCTCCCTTGTTTCTTTCTAAAGTGAGAAATTGTATTCCTTCAGGGCCTCTAATAATATTATATAATACTTGGAACATGGAGAATTCATAAAAGTAATTTCCCCTTTCTTTAAAGTCCCTCCCGAGAATTGTGGCTAGTTATATTTGTATGTTGAGGAATTGCAGCCAACTACAGTAGGTGGTGTGTTGTAGATCTTGGAAATCTTCAAAGATTGTTTGAGAATTTTAGCCAAGAAAAAGTAACACACTCATGAAGTAATGGTGGTGGATGGCCATGCTTTTCTCTTCCTCAAGGATTTCATAGGTATCATTTGACTGGTTGCAGATTGTTCCTGGTTTATTGGTGCAGTCTCTATGAAAAACTTGATGCTGATGTTTTATTTTCAGAGCTATGAAACAGTTTCAGAAATGAAAAGATTATGATATTTGTGTCTTATATTTCATGATCATTCTCACCAGTAGATAATACATTTTTTTCGTATATAGTAGGGAGAGTATTTTGGATGATTTGTATTTTGTAAAACCAAATACTAAGGTGAGATAATTAATTTAAAAGTTGAATAAATTAATGATGTCAATCCTGATAATTGCAGAAGGCTATGTATGCCTCCTACAAGTTTAAGAATCCTACCCACTTGTGGGAGTGGGCTTATAAAGCCCTTGGATGCAAACAGGCTTGAGTAGAGCAGTGATTGTGATCCAAAAACATAAAGGAAAGGTTAAGGTAGAGTTATTCATGGAAATAAAGAAGTTCTTTATGATGAACCAGGAAAGCATCTATATGTATTTCCATAATAGAAGGAAAACTACCCCTCCAAAATAGAATAAGAGAATAGAAACTACCCCTCCAAGTCTCTATTAAAACACACACACAGACACACACACATACACACACACACACACAATTTAACTCAGTTTCCTTTTTTTCTTTAATTTTTCCAATGCATTAAATACAGGAAACTGAAAGATAAATCACAAAATGTGGAAAGAAGTTTTAAGCACTCATCTAAAACTCAAGATCCAAATGTGGATTACTTTTCAAAGTCATACATGTAATAATCAATAAATATAAACTAATCTTAGTAAAGATAGTTGCTTTTAAATTGCATATTGCTCAGTATATAATTTTTCTTCTAGTACCAATCAATGTAGGAAGGGAGATGAATTACTTCAACATCAAGGATGATACTACATGAATGAACTAAATGGTGGTCATAGTAGGCTCAATTGGATTTAAGATGAATAAACAATTTCAATAAATTGAATTAATTAGTTTGGGCTTAAGTGTGCAAGCAGTTCATTTTCTGAAATCATGTACAATAACTTGTTCAAAAAGTGCTGGTGTATAATTGCCTGAAGTCAGAGGATAAAAAAGAGGAAAAGCTGAAAATCCATTATGCTCGTGTTAACAGTCTAACTAAACTAATTAACTGCTATTTGAATTTTCACACCTCAATTTCATGATCTTGCCTCAAACCTCTGAGCCTCAAAAGCAACAAACAAACAAAAAAAAAAACATTTGAAATAGAACAATACTAAATATACTGCAAAATATACTGTTTGTGAAAGTCATCTACCCTTATTTTCTCTACTTTCATGTGTTTTTATGGCTTGATATCACTTTTTCATATATCACCTCTGTATAAAATTATGTACTAATTAGTTGTGTGCACAAAAATAATCTAACAAAATATTTTCTATACAGCCATCAACTGATCCTAATTGTTATGTACATACTACTTTTAATTTAGTGCCTAAACTGGAAAAACTTTAAAAATATGCAAATTAAAATTTTAAAATACTTTAATTAAAAATTTTAAATCAAATACCCATACCCAGACTTCCATATTTGTTATAAAATATTATAAAGGTCTAAAAGGCTTTCATTAGTTTCTATCTACCTTTGACTACATTAAACTGTAAATTAGAGCTATTATCAATTTATCCACACTTTCACTAATTGGGATCTTTTGTACTTGATTTTAAAGAAAAGACATATGAAAGAAATGTGTAATTATTTAAGAAGTTATAGGGGGTAGAGTTGTGGCTCAGTGGTAGAGCTGTTACCTAGCATATGTGAGGTGCTGGGTTTGATTCTCAGGACCACATAAAATATGCATATATAAAAATAAAGATATTGTGTCCATCTATAGCTAAAAATATTGAAAAAAGTTATAGCTATATAAAAAGAAAAATGACCCATAACCAAGAAAAATTAAAAGCAAAATTGTCATATTAACTATATGTAACCTCAAATATTTGACTATTTTGTCTTACAAAAATAAAAAGTTACTTAATATAGTTTAATCAGAATTTAATCTGGTATAATCAGAATTTTGCATTTTCCATATATATTAGGATATCACTATAATATATTGAAAGTACTCTCAAAAGCTTCATAATTTTTATTACCATAATAATGTCAAGATACCAATGGTAATTTTGAGAATTTGAAAAGCATATTGTATCTTGAAATACAAATAACATGATCTTCCATGTCATTATAACAAAATGCAGTTTATTATATAATATATTATAATACTTTCTTCTGGAAGGTATTGTGATATTGTTCAACAATTAGTTTTATGAAGAGGCATTTTATTGAGATTTACTTTATATATTTAGTTTAGATCAAATTTATAAGAACAGAGGATATTAGTAGAAATAATATCTTAAATTTCAAAAAGTATACTTGCATTAAAAATTATTATATAGCATTTATATTGTGTGTAAAATATCTTCAAAAAACTATAAAACATATAGCTTTTACATCATTGCTCTATGGTTTCTGAAACACTTCTAAAAACACACAAAATCTACCCATACAGTTGTCATATTGCCATTAATAATTTTTTTTTCTTTTTTGGTACTAGAGATCAGACCCAAGGGTGGCACATGCTGGGTACATACTTTACCACCTAGCTACCGCCTCCACCGACCAAATTCATAGTTTTATTTTGTACATGTACAAATATTTAACAACAAATTCCACTATTAAGTATGATTAAGCACCAATACTTAAAAAGTTGTTTCTTGATGAGTTTTCATTCATATTTCATGATCAATTTAAATTAATAATCAGTTTTAAAAAGAGATTTGTAAACCACACATCATGCTCTATTCAAAATCCATATCTGTTTCTAGTCAGTGTCATGTTTATGAACTGAAATCTTTGAGAATGTTCAGACCTAATACCTGCATTGCTCTCCATATTTTACATGCTCTGGTGTATAGATTGTCTGGCTAATTTCTACAGTTGAGTTCTGACTGTGAAGTGGCATTGAAGTTCAGCAGGACAGATTTTCTGTAAGCATTCATGACTGGTTGTACAATTGGTGAGAACACATAGTTTAATGAATTCACTACTTTGTGAAACTATTTGCTTTGTTGTATTTGAGGGTTATGGATGACACCCCTTATCACAGGTGACTTTCTTGCATGTATGTTATTTATTATGAGATGGTGTATGGAAGAATCAAAGCAAATCCAAATGTTCACAGATCCCCACCTTCCTTCATCCCTCCCAGCAAGCAGAGGATGGGACTTTAAATGTGTGGAAAAGAATCACTTAGTAGTTCAGCCACCCTGTTAGATCTATGAAAGAATGTTTAAATTCTGTTCTTATAAATACATAGATTTTGAATCCTAATTAATATTATTAGGAAAGCAAAATTTATCAAATTAAGAGTCATACTTTCCAAACCCAGAAATTCTCATATATTTTGGGAGAAATTATATGGTTAAATATAACTTTAAAGAAAAGACATATTTAAAAAATTGTGTTCCTTGTCATTTATAAAACCATTTTTATAAAGCTGTTCTTGTTATCACCATCTAGTTCTTCTGACTCTTCAAGATATAATCTTAGGTAATACAATTTTTTTAGAATTTTGACATCTCTTTTTTTTTTCTTTTTTTAGATGTAAACAGGAAAGTAACCAACAACATGAAGGAGAATGCTTTAGAGTTTTGAAATAAGAGCCACTCCATGGAGTTCAAACTAATTAATCCCTTTCCTGTATTTGTTCTTTTAGTGTTAACAGGCTGAAAAAACAGGCAATGTCTTCTTTACCTCAGAATTGAAACCTATAGCATATGAACAACCTTGTACTAGCAGCAGGCCCAAGTAATACAGTATTAATTAGGCAGAACAATATTCACAAATAACATTTTGAGGGTCTAAAAGTAAGAGCACTCAATCAATATTAAAGGCATGTTAATCTTGAAATTCCACACACGTTAAAAATGATGTTGAATCAAATAGGATAATATTCCCGTGGTTAAGACGAGAAGAAGAAATTCTTTCATACATATTGGGGCAGGGCCCAAATGGCTGCAGTAGTCTCTGGTGGACTATGATATGTCTTTTTGTGTATTCAGGGCTGGCAACTGGCTATATTATGGTTAGTCAAGGCCAGAAACAGTGTAATTTGGAGTATATACTCAAGGTCATAAACATTGACTTGTGAGCATGTGCCCCCTTATGTAACTTGTTGGCAGTGTGCCTTCTTTGTTTGGCCTGCCTATAAAGAAGGCCTATGGAAAAGACTCTGGAGCTAATGGGGGCAAAATGCAACTGGCTGGGGTTGCATCTTCTTCCACCTGCTGGAACCCCAAATCTGTTTCTTGGGTCAGAGTCCCTGCATGACAAGACATCTCCAAAAATACAAAAATAGGAGCATATTTTGCACTGAATTAAGAACACTTGTAAATTAGGAAAAGATAGAAAGTGAGACAGGTATTGTTACCAGAAAACAGAAAGCACAAATTAAAGTGGTAACACTTTACCTATGGTAATGTGCTACTACATATGAAATCAACTATATAGTTTCTCTACCACATGATCTCACAATTCCATTCATAATTGTCTCCTAGGATACGTACCCCAAAAAAGGGTATGTACTCCAAACAAACTCTTGCTTAGGTTCACATAGGGATAAGGAAATAGTGCTTGCTTCAACTGTGTGTGCTGAAGTGTGGGGTGGAGGGGAGCCAGAAGCAACCTAAAACCCATCAAAAAGGGATTCTGATTTAAAAAGTACAACCAATTGCCCTACAGCTAAACTCTTAATTAAATAAGTAAATGTGTGGATGCACTTGATGAAACACTATGCAGCAGTCAATAGCAATAGACTTGAAGTACATAAAAAAAGAAAAAAAACATAAAACAGGGATTAATAAAGAAACACACACACACACACACACACACACACTTCAGAAAAGCAAAACATAAGTACAACAGTATAAAGTCCTAATATATCTCACACAAATTTTTAAGAATTTTTACATACCTTACAAATTTACCATCGTATAAGTGCGCATGACTATTGGGAATCACAAACAGAAAAAAAAGTCATTGGGACAAAGAAGAAATAAAACAAAATATAGTTAGACATTGCAGAAATGGAAGATGATAACGTTTTCATACTTAGAATTTTAACTTGGTCTTTTGTGCCTGAGGTTATAAAAGAAAAAGAAAATTAAGCAGGAGGAAGAGAGAAAGTAGAAGAAAGAAAAAGGGGGTCCAAAAAATGTGTCAATCTTATTCTTCATAGATTGTTAAGGATGTTATTTTAAGGTAAGCTTTTAAAGCAAAAATGAAGACAGCTTTCCCAGAACACCCACTGACACCTGTGCGTTAGAGGATGGGGTGATTCAAGCTACTTCTTGCTTTCAGCAAAGGTGGTTCTGCTGGTTCTCATTCGTCATATGCTCCTCACACACATTCTGGCAATAAGAGTCTCAGATTGTATTAATTCAGAAATTGTTTTTCTGATAAAGCTACTTGTGTGATGACATGCCCATGTGACTTCAAATACATTTGGTGAACTATTAGAATCTTAAAAGAGTACTTTGGGTATATTGAGCTTGATTAGAAAAAGTACAACTGATTGCCCTACAGCTAAACTCTTTATTAATCTGTACCATGCAATTTCTAGTTTGAAATTCATAGGCATTTAGAAAATTAATCCTTCACAGAGAGAGGATAATTCAGGTGGTGAACTTAGTAGAAGGAAGGCCTTTTGGGTATTTACTTTGGACACATTATCCCCAGCAGACCTGAATCAAGAGCACTCTGAACCATTTGCTGCAAAAATCCTTTCAGCTAGTCAAGTTCAGACATTGAACTTATGGTGAATGCATAAATCTTACATTTACATAGTCTTTTGCATTTCAGAGTCCTAAAGTGCTTTACATTGTACATCTGATTTAAGTGGCCAGAAGTATAAAATCTCAGGGGTGAGGTGCAAAGCAACCTTGATGCCCTTTGCCACACCAAAAACCCACTCATTCTTCCTCTGTGGTAGAAATCAGTGTTGACGAGATAATTTTTCACAGAGAAGCCCATTGTGTATCACAAGCATAAGATGATAGGAAAATTTTCTGCCAGCCAGATATAAGAAACTTGAAGTTGGTGATTTCAGCTCAATTCTCAGGGATGTTTCCTGGCATAAATATTAAAGTGAAAAATTTATTTTTGATCATAAATACATAAAAAATCTTATTTCTGTAGAAAAACAATGGAATGATTAAATTCATATTAAATTATATTATATAATGATAATATAATACTTACATATGACTCAAAGGAACAAAAACAAGTGCTGAAGGCATCCCAAAACCAGCATCCATCCAGCTGAAAACATTATTCAAAGGTGATTATCCCCCAGATTTTTCAAAGTGAGTAGAAACATGTACATCTTGGAACTCAGTGTTGAACAGTATAATGTATTTGTATACTACATGTGTTTATGTATATATGTACACATTTATACTTTCAGAATACACCACGATATAAAGATGCATGTTCTTCATACATACTCACGTGTAAGTATATGTAGATTACCAAAGGAGGCCCCTTATAAAACTGAAGCATACATACAAATGATACTTAAATTTAATAAGCACCCACATATCTTTATCTTATCTTTGCAAATTATCTTCAGTTGTATAAAGAAAAAATAATGTTTCTATCAGGCAAATTTTTAAAAATAAGTTTTGCTTATTATATTACCCCTGTCCACACTGATACTGTCATCATCTCTCCTTCCTCCATATTTTATCTAGTATTGTGGCTGAAGTTAATAATGAACAGACTGATTTGTGTGTGTGTTTGTCTGTTATTTTTGTTTTGTTTTGTTTTGGGTTTTTTTGGTTGATGATTACATTGTTCATGAAGATGCTGGCAAATCTAAACTGTCTGAAGCTAGGGAAAGTGACAGTGCATGAAATGTTTCCTTTCTCTCATTGCTTTTTTAAGAAAAAAATAATTGGAGCTCATAAACAACAATAATTCTTAGTAAGAGCCTATATTGGGAAATGTGTCAGTGCAACTAATAATCTGAACAAAGTTAGGCAATTGATTGACATTAGCTAAATATATAACATCAAGGCGCATCTGTGTATTGACTATTTACTGTTTAGTTTTTTGACTCCCAGTCTTCAGCTAAGTTTACATTTGTTCATATTTACCTGTAGGATGAATGGTGTTGATTCATTTCTGCTAATGAGGTGATAGCTAAGTATGACAAGCTTACCACCCTGCCAATCTTCATGTCTCACACTTGATTTCATGATACTTTCTTACTCTTTATTTTAAAATAAAATAACATGGTCTACTATTGATATGGTCTGTGAATTTCATAAATAGGTATCCCAGGAAAAGGTCAGTTTTAGAAATAAGTAGGTTATCGGGATGTTGCACATCTGTGGCCAATTCTGAGCCAATTTTTATAACCTTTCAGCCATAGTCACTGTTCTATGCTGCCAGGTTTGTAAACATCTTTAAATAATGAAGTGGGTGAGAGGGGTGGGGAATAGTGATATTATAGCATCCTGATTGACAGGCACACAGCATTATTACCTTTTGTTCTTGATTATTTTTAAAAAATGCAGAACTTATTAATTTTCTTAGCACATATAGAAGAACAAAAGAAATGATTTAAATGTCTATTACCACCTATTATCTGGGACTCCATTAAGGAGGTGCTGGTCAGCTTGGCTTCATTTGTCCTCTAGACGCTGCAGAGATGTGAGGCCAGGCCAATTGGGGTTAAAGCAGGCAGGGAACTGATACAGCTGGGGATCATTAAGAGTGATCAAGGGCCAGCCAGGAGAAAAAGTCAGCTGAAACAAGGCGGAGAGCTCTTCCAGGCAGAGCAGCAGAGTAATGTGCATTCAGGAAACAGCCTAACCTCATCCAGAGAACTTTGTTGATTTAATGAGAATTTGTTTAAAATTCCAGGGTAGGAGCAGCTTGGTCAGCTTTGATGCAAAAATTGGCAGAGGAAAACGATTGTTAATTTTCAAAAGTAATATTACTGGAGCATTTAAGAAATGTTAGAAAATGTATGTCATGGTTTCAAAAGAGTTGTGATATACACATGACTCCTTGCGGATAAAATATTGTCACCTCTCCTTCAACTGCTAATACATAGACTGTGGATTTTAGAATCTGCTTACTTATGCACTTTTTAATTTTTTGGCTTTCCTTCAGTCTCTGTCTCATTTTTCTACTGCCTCTCTGTACTTCCTGGATGACTTTCCAAATAAATTATTTGCACTGAAATCCTTGTCTTACACTCTATTTGTTGGAACTATATCAAGACACACAAATCCTAGTAATTATTTAAATCAACCCTTACTTCACAGAGATATTTTGAAGATCATATTTGATAATTGATGCAAAAAAGCCTCATTAATAGTAACATGATACAAGAGGAAGTTACTCAATTTCCTTCACTAAAAATATAAATTTTAATGACCCCCAAACATACCTTTATATCTATTTTATTACATAGTAAAATTTACAAAATCAGAAGACGAGTTTAATAAATATCTGTGGGGAAATGAAAGAATAAATTGATTCTGGTACTTACTTGGCCACTTGAAATATTTTGAGAGTTGAAGGCATTTGTGGTCCTGTGGACCTGTATTTATGAAGAGTGCAGCTTGTTTTCTGTGGTTCCTTATGCAGGAGGGGCATGACACAGAACAGGGTAAAGGGAGGCAACTCAGTGGGAAATGTTTAGTAAAGCTAAATTCTCACCTGCACTGATCCTTGGCTACAAAATTTTAACCTCAAAGAAGACAAAAAAAAAAAAAAAATTCTAAGTTCCTAGCAGTCCAAATATTTTCCAAGGATCAGTTAAGACCAAGTAAGATGATGAAGGAAGAGATGAACTTAACTTGGCCTGCAAGTTTGTTGTTTTCCATGAAGCCCTAACAGTTTCATTTCTTCTAGAATTTGGCTGTTTAGCACAGCTATCTTCAGACCCTACACATGAGTATCACCTGACAGCTTAATAGAAGTGGAAATTCTTGAGTCCCAGTCTAGACCTATTGAACCAGGAGCCCTGGACTTAGGGACTCAGTCAGGTGTGTTTGAATACACGCTAAAATCTTAGAAATACTCTGATCTCTGGATGAATTGAGAAAGCCCCCAGTTTAGTGACAAGAGTACTAGAAGTCATTAATTCTCTGGAAATTCTTTTGGACTAAATCTTTTCTCTTTGTATCCATGGAGCATCTAACATTGTGTATCTGAGTTATGTTATCCAAGCATCCCAGGCCAAAAGAAAAACACATCCAGGATATATTTGAATAGGTCATTAGGAAATCAGGTCATGAATAACTCAGTGAAGGCAAGACACAGAAGTAGTTTATGTCTGTCTCTCAAGGCAGAAAAAAGTGAGCTAGCAGTGGGAAAGAATATGTCTTTCCCAAATATAAGAGAGTAAAAGGATGATGGCTTTCTAGTGCTGTCTCTAAAGGAAAGAAGGGCCTTTTGATGTACACCTTCCCCCTGCCCCAATCCATTGCAATGATTTCCATTGTATAGTCTTAGAAAATAATATCATTGGTTCTTGATCTTGATAAAAATCCTGAGTGACCACTGTTTATGACAACATCTAAGATTCTTACTAAAAACTGTCCCTCAGATAAGCAATCCTCTATTATATTTGGAAAGAACAGGTAAGCTAGATATATTTTTATTTACTATCATGTTTTACTACTTGATAGTTTGTTTAATTTAGCATTTCCATTGCCAATTTTATTATCATGTACTGGGGTGTTGAACTGGGACTATTTTAACATCTAAGATCTTCACATTGATGTTGAAAATTGAAGTCAATATAAACAAAAAAGTGGAAACAATTAAAAGACTTGAAAACCTAAGGATTTGAAATCACAGGTTTATAGAAAAAAAAAATCACTAGAAGTTCATCTTGTCCTAAGACAAGAAAATACACATTGACTTTAAGTTGCAATAGGAAAGATATAGGTCAACTAAGATGACTTTCTCAGACTAGGTTAACAATGGAATGCACCATGATTATTGCAACAAGATTTCTTCAGTGGAGACCTGTGTAGTGGCTTGAGAGAAGGAAGTGTAAGCATTTTCATTCCTAGTTAAGGTAGGGGAATATTATTGCCAATTACCACTCTTAACAAATGGCAAGGTTTTATGGGAAGTGACCAGTTCAATTTCACAAACTTCAACTTCAAATATTTATGAATGATAAAAGGTATTTACAACCTATAATCTAGGAGGTCTTAGAGCCAGAGGTCTACAATTTAATCTAAACTGATTTTTCACCCTAAATTTGATTACTGTAATTCCTACCTTTTCCAAACCATTAATGTTTGAATTCTTTCCCTTTGAAAATATTTCCATTTTAAAAATAGATTATTAAATTTTGTAAAACTGTTGCTGACCCACAAAGAAATTGTTTAGGTTCTAATTAGTTTCTTTATCAAAACGTATTCTCTATGTGAGGGAAAATTGGTAGTATATATGTCTGAGACAAAAATATACAATGTCCATTGGCATTCAAATTCATGTAAGTTTTAAACCCAATAGAAAATAGAAAATATTGTTTTTATTCTTCAACTTACTTTTCATATAAGAAATGAGTAGTTTAATAAATTAATCACAAATTTATTTCATAGGAAAAATATTTGAAATTTGTTATATTTTAAGTGGAAAAATAATATTTCATACATTTTAGTGATTTCAATACAGCTAAAACTTCACATGGATATCTGGATAGGTGGTAGAAGGAAAAGGTTTTTATATAAATACATGCACGCTCATATTTTAAGTTTCTTAATATTTCCAAACCAAAATTCTTCAAGAAAATAATTTCAGGACATGAATGATGTAGATGAAATTTTTTAGGCTTGATAAATGATGGAATGACAGAGAAATCTTGGTTATAGATGTTATTAAATCCTTGACTTTAGTGGGAATCAGTCTTGTTTTATGTAACCAATTAGAAAAGTATAGTTTAAAACCCCAATGCTTAATCCTTAAAAAAAAATTGGACTTCAAACTGATGAACTCATAAACTTGTTTTCTGTAGTTGTAAGAGTTAACGAGAAGAAGGATTGCATGTCAGTTCTGATAGTGAGGATTTGAGCATGTCCACAATTATCTTTGCATTATTTTATTAATATTTGCACATCTGTTAAATAACATTCACAGCACAACTATATAAATCCATTAAATAGATAAATGTTTTGATTATCTTTTATTGTTTATTTTTCATCTTCAGGGATTCATTACATTGACTATACCTTTCAAACCATAATCTACAGCTTAATTAAGCCTTGCAGTTATAAATTTTGAGCCAACATATTAAGAGAGAAGTTATTGCTTTTGGGGGTACAATATTACTAATGAATGTTTTGCTCTGCAACATCACTGCTGCTGTAAAATTCTAAGCCTGTCCAAAAGAAACTGTCTTTGATTTCACTATTCAGAGATCATAAGTCAACTTTTTATGTACTATATGCTTCTCAGGAATAAAATGCAAACCCATTGATGGCTGAGTAAATTTCACAGCTTGTAGAAAAGACACATATCATTGTAATGTGTGAAATTTTAATCAAAAATCTTATGAAGGAGGAAGGTAAACTGACTGCTATAATTAATGTGTTCTGACACAGAGATTTAGCTGGCACATTTGTGGACTGTGCTGTGCAATGTTAACTGTTCCATTGCTCAAGGACTGTCAAGAGTTTGAGGAGTTCTGACGTTCTGATTTCGACACTCAACACACTTTCCTCGTGCATCAGTTATGTCATGATTTGCAATGTAAAGTCATTTCTTCCGTGTCTTTTCTATTAATATTTACTTAGGTGTCATGGATGTCTGCTGATAGTCTATGTATCTTCCTTTTAAAAGGCATATCATTTAATATTAAATCTTATAGGCATTGCATTAAAAAATGGAATACTTTTTTTGTTGTTTTCCTGCTATTTAAATTATATTCAATGTCTTAAAGGTAAAACTAATTGAGGTAAGGAAGAAGCTTCGACTAGATCTTCTTATAGCATACATCAAAATAAAATATTTCCATATACTGCTACATATATCTCAAAATTAAATAATACATACTGGGTCTCATAGAGTAAACAAATTAATTCTCCACTTGTTAAACAAGTTCTCATTTTAGAAAGGACATTTGGTCTATATTTATAATTTGAAAATAATGACAAATTCATGAACTATTTGTGAAACTCAGCTAAAACATTTTCTAAAAGAGCTTTCGTGCCAAACACTGGTTAGATAGAGGCTCTATATTTCAAAGAGATTCTTCTGAAAATTATTGTAGATTTGGCTCCTGGCTCTGCTGTGTCAATCTACTTGCAGAGATCTAGTGCAAACTCTCTCAGAACACTGCCAGTGTGGTTGTGCAGTAGACAAAAGACATACCTGAAAGGGGAAGACAGATATGCCACTTAAATTAAATAGGAAATGAATTGGCCAGCAAGTTGGCATGTCTGCTGAGACAAATCATGGACAACATGTCTCTCAACAACAAAACTTATTTGTTTTCTCTTGCCAACAGATTCATCACTGCCCAGGCAAAACAGGCAAAATACATTAGTGTCATGGTAAACTGATAAAGAGAAGTGCCTCAATCTAGCATCCTCAATGGCGAAAGTCTTAGGGCAGTATTGATCTGTGTTATATAAATCTTGTTTTCTGTCTGCAGAAGTGAATCAGGAATGACCCGTAAGGTTAACAAACATTGTAATGTCTTTCAGCTGGGGCAGATGCCTGTGAGCTCCACACATTGTATTTGGTCAAGTTCCATCTTGTCATTTTACCGCCAAGAAGCTTAACTAATTGCTGGCAATCATAAGAGTGTTTGACGGAAGGAGAGAATTCCTACAATTTTTACCCCCTTTCCATCCTTTCCTTCTTTCTTTTTTTTCCCCTAGGGTCTTAACAAGCACTCAAAGCCAAGTAGCGGAAAACAATCAACAATGAATTAGTCAGCAGGAGTCTTCACTTAGTTGAAAGTTTATGTAATTGGCATGTCATGTTCCTACATTGCCAAGAACGGACCTGATTAAGCTGATGCACTTTGTTTCAGTAAAGTTTGACAAAGGAACCTTCGCATCCTTTTGAGTTGCATGTCAGGGTATGTGCTTAATATAATTTTCTTCTGTTCATAAGGAAGCCATGGGCTAAATGTGAACTCTGTAAACTGATGAAATAAAATTTTCATCAAACTAAGGCCCGACAAAGTCAATATTGTGGGGAAATGGGGAGAGAATACTTGTATCAAACATAATCATCAAGGAAAAGAAAATTTATTAGCAAAGTACAATTAACTACTGCAATCTGTTTTGCTTTATAAATACAACACTCACAAAGGAATGACAAATTCAGTCCTATTTTATTATGGGTGGTTCTATTTATCTAGTATGCTTTCTCCACATTCAGTGTCTTATGCTTTTATCATAAAAATAATATTGCTGTAACCTTAAGAAATTTTTACAATGGAAGTTCTTTCTAGACATTAATCAGCCATCAAATCTGGTGGGCTAACTTTCACAATACTTTATTAGACTATGTGTGATGAAGTTTGCCCTTATTTGGAAAGTCAGCATTTATGGTGAAAAAAAAATGCCTAAAATTAGAAGATACCAAAAAGCTTCTGATGTTTTATTTGTATTTGCCTCACATTCATGTCCCCTTGTCATAACTCAAAATCAAATGATAGATTGGAACTTGGCTTAAATTATTAAAGCTTAAAGAGAGCAGTTGCTGAAGGGATTGTCCACGCATCTGTTACGTCATAATTGACAGCATAACAACAAGATTCAGGGAACTGATGGAGTTTCTTTCTTCTCCCCTTTGTCATAGAAAGGTCAAGCTAGTTTTCAACATTTTTATGTATGTCGTTCTCAATATAGCAACAGAATCTCTTATGGAAAACAATGTAAGTAAATGTCTTCAGGATGCTACCAGTCACCTGATCAAAAGCCAATGTTGAAAAACACTTCTAATGACTGTCTCTTATGCATCAGTGCACCTACTAATGAGCTGCCAGAAAAGGCTTTGTAAAGCTTTGCTAAGATAGAGCAGGAATGTGAGAAGCCCGAGATATAACTTCCCTGCTGTGATCCCTGCCTTTCTACTAACAGGGAGCCTAGACTTGGAGCTGCTAATGAGCATGCTGGAGAGAGTGTCCAAACCAATGCAGGCTGGAGACAATTCACCTGTCTGCTTTCAGATCCAGAGTATGATGTATGACAGTAAGACACTCGGTAGTAGCTTTTCTTTAAATAATTTAAGTATTTATTGATTTTTCCTCTCTATCACCATATTTTTATTTAGCCCTTGCATTTTATTTTCTTTTGGTGATTTCTAGCACTATCAGAGAAAAAAAGAAAGGAATGAAAATTACTCCTTCTTTCATCTTACTCTGCTACCCACATATATACAAGAAATTAATGTCATTATGTCATATCATAGCAATATGGAATGCTTAATTAATTTTTCTTTAGGGAAGAGCATGTGTGGCTTTCAGAGCTGATATTTACAAAATGAAGTAGTTGAAATGAATAGCTTTTTAAAAGCCAACAAAGCTGCTTATTTGAATTAAAGAAACTCAAAATAAGGCATAAATTTTGACAATTATAACAATGTAAATGGCATAAGTTAAAGACCTTTCTCCCCCTAGCAATGCCTTGTTCAACGTCTTTATCCATACGCAAACCCAGCAGGGCCTTTAGAGAGAACGCTTACTTAACTTGGTTTGTGGAAATTCCGGCCTATAAATGAAATAGTTAACTGCAGGATACCTTTCAAGTTCAATGCTAAGCTGTTCACATTACACATTTTGATGCTATGCTTCTTTTGAATTTTCCTAGAGGCAATTTTACTAGTTAAATTTTTTTTTAGTCCAACAAAATTACAGAATGCAAACTGTGTAATTTTACCAATTTGCAATGCCACAGTTATCCTAGAAAGAGAATCAACATCTCCATCCATTAATTACAATCCTGACTATCTTCTAGCCTCCCAGGAGGCAGCCTGTGCAGTTCACATGGGCTAGTGCTATCTGTTCCTTCCAGTTGCCAATGTTCCTATTTTCCACAGCTCACCCTTGCTTTTTCTCAAGTTGATACAACATGCCATGGGAAATCGCAGGCTCCGTGGCAACTGGGGAGATAAGAATGCTGTGTGCCTCAGCAGCCCCTTTCATCCAAGGATCTCCAAAGAGCTTTATAAAAATCTATTTTTTTAATCCTCTGGATACCCCCACAAGATAGGTATTAGCCTGACTTCACAGCTAGCAGAGCTAAAATCAGGGAGCATCTACCGGCATCTCAGCCCCTGAACACTTCTTGGTGTTGAATATGGTACAAAGAGAGAGCTTGAATTCTGAACTTAATTCTGACAATGTGCATGATTTCTGCCAGGAAATCTATGAGCTCCCCCCCCCCACCCGCCACTTTGAAAAAAAATCAAGATGCATATAAATACATTTCTTAAAAAGTAAAGACCAGACAGAAATATGAACTATATAATCAGTATTAAGTTTTATTTTTAAAAAAAAAAAAAAAAACATTGTAATAGGCCTGATTTGGAACTTTGTCACCAAGATTACCTCACATTCTCAAAGTTTTTACTCCAAAGTACCATACTTTCATCCTAAGTTTGATAAACTGTTTGCTACAATTAGAGGAAATGGGGATTAGTAAACTTTTTTGAGCAAATAATTCTATAGTTACACAAGTTATAAAAATTAATTTTCTGTTCTTAATAAACTGAGGTTTTAAGAGGAAAGAGAAAAATACAAATGATAGGGATACCATGAATAAAACCTGCTGGTAAAAAGTTGATAATTCCATGATTTATAGTGGTAAAATATTGAGAAAAAAAATCTCTATTTATGATACTGTTTGTGGCATTTTAAAATTATAAATCTACATATAATAGTAAAACAAATTTTTAACATACTGTGGAATGCCCTAAATATCAGGGCTTAATAAGAGACCTGTGCCCATTACATATAATATTGCCTTTGTCCTATGTTATGCTAATATTTCATGTGTAAAATTTGTTTGAATATGAACTTTTGTCTTTCAATTTCAGCTATTTATCAAAGTGCTCATTAAGTTTCCTTTAAACTTTCTCTTAGTTTAGCACAATACTACTACTTTGTTGCTTGGTGGCTACATATTTCAGAACCAAAATAATTATCTAATGAGTAAATTATCCAATCAAAACTATAATAAAACCTGAGTTTCTTTTCTCTTCGGTTTCCTCAGCTCCTGAACTCATACAGAAATGCAAGTACAGCATAATGTTATCTTAACCTGCAGCACATAAGCTGTATTCTTCTTTAAGCAAGGGAATTTCCTGACAGTGAGTCAGGCTGTTCCGAGGAGATGTTCACTCTTTGAGCCACTAGGGTCCCATTATATAAATGTTACATTAACTAGTACCATACTCCCGGTTTAAATTCTTAGATTTTTCACTTCTATCAGTAAAATATTTAAGCAAGCATACTCAATTTGTTTATATATATATATACAAAACTATATTCAGGATAAACTCTAAAATAGACATGGAAGAAAATGTTAAGAAGGATGAGAGAAGATAAAGAACATATTAATATTTTCTTTTCTTATTAATTAGGCAAAACATGTTTTGTTTTCACTAATGATGCCAATTATAATATTTCAGGGAACACAAATGACTATCATTTCTTATTTTTGGAATTCTTCGTAAAATTCTTGGTGGTCTAACAATTCCAAAAACTGGCATTAGATTCAGTTTATTTCAATACTTGTTTTTAATTGTTACCATAGCTAGAAATAACTCACAAAGTTATTATTAAAGAAGTACATTTATGAAATTATTAAACTGATTTTGCAATTCATGCCAAAATATGTAAATATTTTCATGTGAACATTGCTAGTGAATTTTTATGACCAATACCAATTATTTTTGTGTTTAGTTGCGCTGAGTAGAATTTTAATATTTTTGACCAATAAGGTTCAACATTGCTAAATATTGTTCAATATATTTTAAAGCAATTTATAGAATTCTTTAAATTTTAAAGAACTTTTAGGGCTGGGGTTGTGGCTCAGCAATAGAACCTAGGCCCTGGGTTCAATCCTAAGCACCACCTAAAAATAAATAAATAAAATAAAGGTATTGTGTTCCACTACAACTAAAAAATATTTTTTAAAAAAGAACTTTTAAAACTACTCTTTTTAGAGTACACAAAGATAAATCTTTGTAATAGATACATACATCCCTTTGTATATATAAATCCAGAATAATAAAATCATTTCCAAATATCTATTTTTAAAATTCATTTTCATTGTTTCCTTAAGATAAAGTTTTTATCATTAATAAAAATAGATTTTTTAAAAAAACGTTATGAGTGGGTTTACTCTTTGAGAAAATCTTCCAACTAGTTATACCACCATTTGTTATAACAGAAAAGATCAAAAATAGAACTCTTATGATTACATAAGAACACACTATCTTCTAAAAACTTTTATTCCAAGGGAACTACTAAAGATTTTAATGATATTTTTCATGTTATTCAAAATTACTGTAAAGATTTTACTTTTTAAAAAAATCATGGGGCTGGAACTATGGCTCAGCGGTATATATGGTTTGATTCTCAGCACCATATATAAATAAATTTAAGAAAATAAAGGTCTATCAACAACTAAATTTTTTTTTAAATCATGCTTCTATGAAAGTTATATTTAATCTTACAATATTGGCACTGAGATTTGTTATAATGTGCTAAGAGCTAACAACTGTGTAAGGCCATCTCTGTCAACAACACTGTGAAACCCTGTTCTTCTTCCCTGAAGATGGTGCTAGAGTACACAGTAATGACCTGCCTACCTGTGGATCTCTATTAGAGCATGATTTCTTTACAATAGATTATAATAGATCTCACTGAAGGGTATTTGCCCATGTCCTAGTAGAATTTACATTCTAGTACATTTTAGAGACTATCATTCCAGACAGCAATAGGATGGGGTGAGGATGAGTAGGTGTTGAGGTTAAGCACGTGAATAAGACACTGCTCATAGTCGAAAAATTTACAAAATCATAAAGACTTACCTATTGTATTAAAAATTAAATTTTATAAGTGTGGAATGACTAACCAAATATCTTAGTGTGTAAGGCCAGTCTAATACCAATTTCTTTACATTGTTTTTTTGTGACTACTGATATTTTATTCAGCTGTTTTACTGCTAGGGCCAAAACACCTAACAAAAACAATCAGAGAAGGAAAAGTTTATTTTGGGCTAATAGCTTCAAAGGTCTCAGTCCATAGAAGGGCAGCTCCATTCCCTACAGGTAAAGCAGAACATCATGGCAGAAGAGTGGTGGAAGAAAGCTGCTCCAAGATATGGCACTAAGAAGCAGAAAGTGAGCTCCCCTCACCACATGCAAAATATAAATACCAATACACCCCAAGGATCCACATAAGGCAGCCACACCCTACCTGCATAAGTTACCACCCAGATAATCCCTATCAGGTGATTAATGCATTGATTAGGTTAGAACTATCATAATACAACCATTTCGTCTCTACATTTCATTGCATTGTTTCACACATGAGCTTTTGGGGGACATCTCATATCCAAACTATAACATCTGATAATACAATTTGTCTGCAAGTAACTAATAATTTATTTTAAAAAATTAAAAGCTGATTCATCCAAAACACTATGGTAACTAATATATAACTCTAAAAATATGTCAATCTTATATAATATATATTTGTTTCCATTTTATTGTTGACCATACTCTTGAGATTAAATATTCAACTTACATTTTTCCAACTTCTTTTCATTTGCTATTATATCCTAAATAATTGTGTTTTGTTCTTGTCTTTCTCCATTCAGACTGCTATAAACATCCATTGCCTGGATGACTTATAAGTAACAGAAAAATTATTTTTCACAGTTCTGGAGGCTGAAAAGTCTAAATCAAGGTGCCACATAATTCTGTGTATGGTGAGAGCCTCCTTGTTTTTGGATGCAAAGACAGCTATTCTCCAGCAGTGCCCACACATGATGGAAGAGGAGAGGGAGCTCTTCAGTCTAGCTCTTTAGTCTTTTTCATAAGGGAACTATACCATTCATGGGTCTCCTCCATTGGGACCAAGTTACCTGACAACTCAATTATTCTAAATACTTTCCTATTGGAGATGATGAATATGAATTTTGAGGTAACACAAATATTCAGCCAATAGCAGATCTTTTATTTAAGTTAAATAGCATGAGTTCCCAAAGGCTAAATAACAAGGGAGAGTATACTAAAATGAAATGCAGTTAACTCAGCTACTTCCTTTTTCTTTTTGATTGTGATTTTATGGTGCAGATTATGGATAGAGCTATTATTCTAGGGAAACTAAACATGTGTGAGTGTGTATGTGTGCACATGTGTACACGTTTAATCTTTCTTAAGTAAGAAACTTACACTTTAAAAACATTTTATGTGAAAATATCTAATAGTGAAATCAATTGTTTCATCCTTATTATACTCTATGAATAGTGTATACAGGCTATCTCTCGGCATATGGAATGCTTATTATGGCTTTTTTATGCTACATCATGCAGAAAACAAAAATTGAATTTGCAAAGGAACAGTGAACTATCAATGTATAACACTGCAGTTGATGCATAGAAAATTCCATAAGAGTGGCAGCTATCTTCCATATGGCTGTTATGGGCTTGAAATATGTCGTGTGTATGTGTGTGTGTGTGTGTGTGTGTGTGTGTGTGTGTATAAAATTGTACTGAAAATATATTTGAAAGTACCAAAAGACCTTAAATGAACATGGAATTTTCTTTCAACTCCTCACTCCTAAATTCCATTGGATGACTTTCACTTTTTATCCTTCTGAATTTCTCCATGACACTGAAACATGTGTTTTCAATTCTATTTCTTTATCTGTCAACCATAAATCACTACCATTGGTTTCTCATTAAGGATGATAAAGAATTCTGCTCTTTAATAACTTTTCCTAAATTTCTGCAAAGCTTGTGAACTATATTTTTATCTTTAAATATATCTTTAATTTTTAGTTCTTAAAAATTATATATCCTAATCTCTTATTTCTAGATTCATAACTTTGGTGTTTTATATAATTCATCTATGTACGACAAGACGTCAACACTTTCTCTACCTCTTCGAACTTTAGTTCATTGCATCATTAGTTCTATATTGCTAATTCTATTATCTATTTTATGCAGCATAATTTATACTATGTTATACTTGTTTTATGCAATATATAAATATAATTTGTAATTATATGCAGTATAACAATTACTGCATATATAATATATAATAAATATATATTATATTTTATTTATACTTGTATTGCAAATTTAGCTTTATCTAATTTGTATATAGATTAATTCTGAAAATTGTTAATGAATAGTATTTGAAATATTAATTGTAAAATAATCAGGTTTGTGGAGCACAGAATAGAGCATATACTAATTGACCATGTAGAAAAACAAGTGCAATTTTTTTCCAATCAATTCTACTTCTCTAAAAGAGGGATAATCTAAATGTCAAAGTTAAATACCTTCCTTACACTCAATCAATGACCTCAGATTTTGGGGCTATGACTTTTTTGGATAAGTAGAGTTCTCATTACATTTTGACTCATTAAAATTTGGGACATATAGTTTTTATTCAACCAGATTCATAATGAAATTTGGAGAAACTACTTTCTTCAGAAATCTTTCCCAAATAAGATGAATGCGATTTTAGGTATTAATAATTTCTTCTTATATTTCATTTTATTTTTATATGAAAACAATTTTTTTAAAGAAAAAGTTAAGTAGTAAATTTCTGAGGCTTTTCATATTTAGAAATATAATGTGTTGTATTTCATTTTGTACCCACAACAGGTGTGCTGAATCTTGCTCATTGCAGCTTACAATTACTAACATTTTACCTTTTCATCCCAATTCTGTGACCTCACTTTGGAAACCTGAAATTGCCTGGGGTAGAAGTATTTTTCCATAGAAATTAAAAAATATATATATTACAAATTAGGTAAGCACTTTTGTTTTTGTCTTAACTGGAGAAGAGGTAGTTATACTTTTATTGGTATAACACTACACTCACCTGACTGGGTATAAAATTCTAGATTAAAAATTACTTTCACTATTAGTTAGATATCCTGGAAAATATAATTTTAGTGGTAATTTAATGTTCTTTTCCCCCTATTTTCCTCTCCTCTCTGTCTTTGGAATGACTTTGACTACTTTTTACTCTAATGGACTGTCAACTCCATGAAGGCATATGCCCTACCTTGAAAAATCCATGAGAATATTATGTGGCATGTTGTAGCCCCTCCATATACATTTGACTAATAGATGCTTCAAATTCTGTTAGAAAAATTAACCCCAATATGTTAAGCTCCTGTGTCTCTACTTTTTGTTCAAGTGTTCAATCTCTTTGATGTTTTACTCTAAGTTTAGGGAGGTTTTTCAGTAAATTCTGTTCTTTCTACTGTTTTATCTTGCTGTTATTTCATCAAATCAGTTTCAGATATAGTTTTTGTTCTCTGACTGCAGCATGTGTTCCTATCTCTTCAAAAGCACCTTTGGAATTCTTTCAGTATACTTATTCTTCTCTAAATATTTTCTGATTCCTCTGTAAGATTTTACATTCTTTCATCTCTGTCCTATTAATTAATATACTATTAATTTTCCCTAGGTCTTGTGACTCTTGTGGTAAGATTTTATGAATATGTGAAGAATTAATTAACATGGGTAGTTCATATGGATTTATTTTGTTATTACTGGCCCCATATCTTATTTAAGAAGACTGACAAAAGACCTATGTATATAGACAACATTTATTTAATAGGAAGGTTTCCATTAGGTCTAACAAAAAAAATTCCACATATACATATCCATACAAATACGTATGTATGTTTAGTCAGCTTTTTCACTGCTGTGACCAAACGACCTGACAAGAACAATTTTAGAGGAGGAAAAGTTTATTTAGGAGTTCATGGTTTCAAAGGTATCAGTCCATATTCTGCCAGCTCCATTCCTCTGGGCTCAAGTGAGACAAAACATTATGGGAGAAGAGTATGGTAGAGGGAAGTGGCTTAAAATATCACACCAGGAAGCCGAGAGAGAGAGCTCTGTCAAAAAGGACAAAATATATATCCCAAAGGCACACTTGCAATTACCTGCCTCCTGTAGCCACACCCTATCTACTTACTTACCACTCAGTTAATCCTTATCAGTGCACTGATTAGGTTAAGGCTTTCCTAACCCAATCATTTCACCTCTAAACCCTCTTGCATTGTCTCAGGTATGAGTTTTTGGGCTTACCTCACATCTAAACCCTAACAGTGTGTATTTGTTTTAAAATATACATATAGTATATACTTTATGTATTTTAAAATATATTTATTTATTATATATTTTAAAATATGTATATTAAATTAATATTTACATTTACTGTATATATTTTTAAATTACTTATTCACATATTTGATTCTAAATGTATTTACACTTGTGAACTTCTACAAAATCATATTTTTGTCCTCTTATTTATTTATTTTTTAGTTGTAGGTGCACACAATACCTTTATTTTATTTTATTTTTTTATGTGGTTCTGGGGATTGAACCCAGTCTTCTTATAACTTGCTAGGCAAATGCTCTACCACTGAGCTACAACCCCAACCCCTGTCCTCTTCTTCTTTGGCCAGAGTGAATCTCACACTTGGAGAAACCTCTCCAAGTTTGTCCAACAGGAGAAACACATTGGTATTATATTCAATATAATATCAACATTCTATGTATTTTATTTAGAGATATGACATTAGGCTCCCACATAGAAAAATGAAGGAATCAATTAATTTAATCTAGTTAATTAATTTTTTTTGGGGGGGGGCCCAGGGATTGAACTCAGGAGCACTCCAACAATGACCACATCCCCAGCCCTATTTTGTATTTTATTTATAGACAGGATCTAATTGAGTTGCTAACACCTCGCTTTTGCTGAGCCTGGCTTTGAACTCACGATCTTCTTGTCTCAGCCTCGCAAGAATCAATGAATTTTAAACACAGTACATTAAATTTAATAATCAAAGCTATTTCCTTAGTCTATTATGGACATTTAAATAACCATAATTGCTGACTGAGTTGTGGCAAAAGAGAACTTAACTAAAATCTCTAGGTTATTCTTGATTTTCTATTTTATTTAGACACAAATAAAAGGAGTTACTGGCTGTTAATATGTTTTATTGGACCTCTTTTTAGAGTTCCTGGAACTTTCCCTCTATTAGTAAATATTCTTAGCTTGAATGTAACTATGACAAATGATCATTGACATATCTGTGCATTTCCAGTAATTGAGTAGTCAGTCTATAATTCCACAATCTATAGACTTGTTGTGCTATAACAATCTAATTATATTAATGCCATTCATTTACATTGCCATCTTATTGTGTTGTCTCATTGGCTTCTGGAAAAAGATGTAAGTCAATTTCTTAATCCACACAGTATGTACACAGTGGTCTCCTCGATTGTTGCCACTATCAGGTTCGTATAATTTTAAGTCTGTTTCTAAGAGATCTGAATCTTTAGATTCAAAGAAATTGATTCTTTGATACTAGGTTGATTAACCTTGGTTAGCTATCATTTTTAACTTTAACAAATTTTTTCACATATGAAATGAATTGAGTTAAATATTTATTTTGTGTAGATTCTAGCTTTAAATTGTTATGACTATAGGGATAAAATATGGAAGCACAGTTAATAAAATATATGTTAACCCATTAGAAATAAAGATATGTAATTTGGATATATTTATATATGCATTTATGTGTATGTACACATATATACACTATATACACTATAAGAAAACACTGAGTTAGTGGTAAAGTTTTATATTTAAAAACATTCTAACTAATACATATGTAAAACTTTCTTGAACCATTCTTCAATTTTGGCAAAAATTTAATCATTTTTCAATATATTACTATTTAACATATTATATGCCAAAAAATGATTAATAAAAGTTGAAATCAGCTAGTAATTTCATTAAGTTAAGTGAAATGGGAAGTCAGTGGCACAAGAGGTGAAAAGTAAATGCCTCTTTCATGTTCTCATTTAACTCATAAATAATGCAATTAGAGCTTTGTCTTAAATGTTTATTGAGACCATGCTCTCTCATTGAGAACTTTCAGACTTTGCTCTCCTAGTGCTTAAATGTTCAATTTCATTAAAATCGTTTTGGCATGAGTAATAAAATATAAATATTTTACAGAATCCAAGCTCTAAGAAGGGACTTTGAAACAGTTGGTGTATTTCTTAAAGTAGTTCCCTCCAAATTAATTTAAATTGGCTCTGGAATGAGCACTGAAAATTTGCTTAAGGACCATAAGAAAAAGGTAATTATAAATGGCAGAGCATCCGACTTAGGGGAGCTGTCTGGTGGGGTGCTTGGTGTTCATCCAAGTTTTCTCTAACAACTTTATTAATTATCTGGAAGAAGAAATAAACAGCATGTTAATTAAATTTGCAGCTGATAATAATTGGAAAATGTTGCCAACTCCAATGCAAAGAAAAAAAAATAAAGAAAAGGAAAAGAAAGAAAATAATTAATGAAAAGTAAGAGAACTATGTGGTCAGAAATACAAGGAAGCAAGAATGAAATGATAAATATGATAGAGAAAAATAACAGAATAAAAGGAAGAATACCAATAATAAATCTGGGGGAAGAATACTTTAAAAATTAGGTTATGTAGAATGTAAGATTTAACAAATAAATATTGTATTTTCAAATGTGGTAGAAAATGTTCATACCATCTGCAAATATATGGGTCACCAATGAGTTATATACATGGATGAAGCGCTAACACAAAAGATTCATAAAGCCTGGGTGGTTGAGTTTGGGAGATATTGTTGCAATGAGGAGGGAGGCTTAGAGTATTGTTTACCAAATTGAATCGTGCGTAGGTTTCCTTTAACCTAGTCTTCATTTGCATAATCTATTATATCTTCTACTCCATCGTTGCCTATTCTTCAAGACAAATAATGGGGACTTTTTAAAGCTTCAAAATTAGCTAATTTTTGAATGACAACTGTATTTTGTGGCATTTTTCAGGCATACTGTCAGAGTTCTTTGCTCACAAAGAGTAGTTTCTATAACATGCTCAAGCCTAAACAGCCAGATAATAGAAAAGACCAAAGAGAAAATAGCAGGAAAAGAAAAACCTACAAGGACAAGTTTAAATCAAGTTCCTTTTTTTTTCTAACTCCCCATAATTTGTTGTTCTCCTAGTCAAACTATCCATATTACAGGGAGATTTCACAGATAAACTCCTGTAGTTGTCTAAAATAATGCTTTACACTACCTACCACACTACATTTTAATATTTGTCTATCTTCACAATATAGAGGGGCCTATAGTGATAGAAGGAGCATCTTGAACATCTTTGTGAATTTTAGCATCTAGAGTCATGCCTGATGTCTAATAAATGCTCATGTAAACTAAACTAATTGAATAGGTTCTATGGTGCTTCATCTCTTTTGTTTATTAGTTCTATGACATTAAGCAAATAGTTACTTCTCTTACTCTCAGATTTCTTATTCCCCAAATAGAGAAAATATTGTCTTATTCTATATGTATGTGTTTATATATATAAATAAAATAGTACCTGTCTCATAAAATTCTAACTTTCCCTTCCTTCTTTTCTTTCTTCCTTCTTTCTTTACTGCCTTCCATCCTTCCTTCCTTCCAAGAATCTTAACAAAAAATAATCTACATAGAGATTTTTCCCCCTAAAATAAATGGAGTTAATAAAAGTGATTTAAATTTTAAAATTTTAATTTTTAGGGGCTGGGGATGTGGCTTAAGTGGTAGCGTGCTCGCCTGGCATGCGTGCGGCCCGGGTTCGATCCTCAGCACCACATACAAACAAAGGTGTTGTGTCCACCGAGAACTAAAAAATAAATATTAAAAAATTCTCTCTCTCTTTCTCCCCTGTCTCTCTCTCTCTCTCTTAAAAAAAATTTAATTTTTAAAACCATAGATGCTGTTGAGAAAATTGGGCTTAGTTATATTAAATAGCTATAGTGGCCCTATATTTTTCTCATACAAAGTTTTGCCTTGAAACTTGTATCTTTCTTTTTAGATTTTATCCAAATTCTATGTTCAACTTTATATGCATTATAAGTAGCTGTTAAATGACTTACCTTGACTTCTCATAATGATAATATGTGAAAAGATCTTATGATTTATGTATTTGGGAATTTTAAGACAATTATTACTTAGAACACTATGTGACCACTCCATAAAAATACACATCACCATAAAATAACTGCATATGGAGTATTTAATCTTGAACTTCTAAAGATGAAAAGTGAAAGTAGTTACAATAATCATTATTTTCAATTTTATGTAGTTAAGTGGTTTTACACAAAAAAATTAGCCTTCCAAATGACATAGTTATAATGTGTTAATGGTAGCATAACGTGTTATTACATTATGCAACATAATTTCATGGATATTATGTATGGCATTTTAGAAACTCATGTACTTATAGTTATTAGAAGATACTCAATTTTTTCAGATCATATTCTTCTTAACCCTATTACCTAATGTAATCTTAGAGTAGTTTCTCTGTATTTTGATCAGAGGTCTTTGTGTGGACTGTATAACCTATTTTCTAACAGTATATCTTATAGTTCCTCGATTTCTTCCTTATCATTTTTTGTCTTATCTTTATTTCCAAATGAATATTTAGAGTGTTGTCTTAAAGGAAATCCAAAGTCAAGAACTAATTATGATCCAAAGCATCTAATTTAAAAGAAAAAATGTTTAAAATCTGGTTATTACTGTAATAAATTTGGATGGATTTGGATATTTCTTTAATCATCATTAGCACCAAAAATAGTGCTTTACTCCCCACTATTTATTCACTTCTCTAATTAAAAAATTATTGTTTCTCAGATGCTCACCAGGTATAGCCTTCACCTGCTGTGTACCTGCTTTTTGTGAAACTATACACACTATGTTTAAGAATAAAGTCCTTTCCTTCAAACAGACCTGGATTCAAATTATAGATTTAACACTACATTTTTGTATTAATCGAGATAAATTAATATCCCCTAAACTCACTTTCTTTACACATAAATAAAATTTACTAATTATTATTCCAAACTAATTTTTAAGGGTCCATTGAAATAAGAGAGATAAAATGTCTGGCATATGGTAATTCAGTACATGGTAGCAGATGCTATTATTCTAATTAATAATTCCATATTAGGAGGTTTTAACTGTACAAAACTAAACAATGAGAATATAGCTTTAGGAACTAGGACGTAAAATGATCACACAAATTAAAAATTCTTTGCTCCAAAGAAGTGCCATCTACCACTCATTAAATCAATAAAAAACTTAGAACACAGATTAGTGTGTGCTATAGGTTAATGTCCACCAAACATTGACATGTTAGAGATTTAGTTCTCAGGGTGGTGAATTTTTACGACTATAGTAAATGTTTATGTGTGATACTGTGGTAGAGTTTTGTGTTCTATTCACAAGACCCCAGAACCTGTCATCCAGCATGCTACAGTCAATTCTGCAAGAGATAAATGGACATATGGAAAGTGGTTAGACAAGAACCAACATGTTTTGAAATAGCAAGTTAAAAGAAGAAAGGCAATGGTTTACCATGCCCTCTTTTTCCTGTTTCTGAAATCCTAGAAGTTGAAATGAAGCCTTCACCAGATGAGTTTCATGAATGCCACAATGAGCTGAACTCTTCAAGATAAGCAATTCCCAGAGCAACCAACTGAGAGTTTAGGCTCTCCACCTCCACCCCCCCCACTTTAAATAACATAGTAAAGCAGATTAACCTGATTTACACTTTGATTCTAGAATAAGGATGGCTAAGTGAAAAATAATTTGGGTGTTTGTTCTGTGGTATCTATATCAGGTAGACACAAGTCTACTCTGCCAGAGACATGTTTACCTTAAAATATGGAGATAATTTATCAAGTTTGTGTGATAGGCATAACTGTAATTGCCATGCAAATCAAATACCCTTGTTTTTATTCTAGTTTAATCAGACATCATACCCACCTTGACAGCTTCTGTTGTAGCAATGAAACTTTCAATTATTGCAAAGTTAAAAACGTCAATACAAATATGTAAATGAACAATTCCTTTTGTATCACTCTTTTAGGTCAATCTCTTAGAATATTATAGTTAATAAACAGAATTAATTAATGTGCAAATTTGAGAGAAGATCAAAATGTATCTATGTGTTCTCTACCACTTTGGGAGGATCTGCTTCAGTTGACAACTTCTATTTGAGTATTCACTTTCAATAAAATTTGTTAAAATAAATATTTTAAATGAGATATTTTTGTAACAATTAGAGTTTTCTATGATTTGAAGATTTTTTTTACCATTTTTCAGACAATTTATAATTCTTCCTGAAAGACACACATCATGTATAAATTTATTCTCTTTAGAGTTTCCCATTTGTGGTAATAAATTATTGAATATGCCATTAAAGAGATTAGTTGGAACATTTACAGCAGTATGTATTTTCCCTCAAAAAATACCTAAAGAGTTGAAGTCACCCAAAATAGCAAGTGATTTGCTCTAACCATCTGTTCTATTTTTTTTAAACAAATGTACATCTTTACCCTGTCTTCAGTTTCGAGTTTATAAACAAAGACACTACCAAAGAGCTCATGCTTCCAATGAATAACTGCATCAAGTGGGCAAGGTGGTAAGGAGCACTGGCAGACTAAGGCAGAGGAACCAAAAATGACTATCAAGAATCCAGGTAGATCCAGTTTATTTTAAAAAGGCTAGTGTGCATTCACACTGAACTTAACATGACATTATAAACAGGTGATTTTAATTCCTGAGTCACTTTCTTCCAGAAAAGAGGAACAGACATTTCCTGAGATATAAAGATATAAAGAATAAACTAATGAAAAAGAGTTTATATATATATAAACTAAACTATATACATATATATAGTTTAGCTTTGTTGCCCAGACTGACTCAGACTCCTGAGTTAATGTGATCCTCTGATCTCAGCCTCCTGAGTAGCTAGAACTACATTGTGTGCCACCTTATGGAGCAAAAATTTGTTAGTAGAATGCATTATTTGAAACTTTCTTCCCCCATCTTTTCCTCCACTCAGAGGTTTATCTTCTATTCCCATTCAGAGGGCAGTTATAACAAGTTTCTATAGCTACTCCAGAAGCAAGGGAGGAAGATTACATGTTGAGGAGGCACCTTGGGCAACCTAACAAGATCCTATCTAAAAATTTTATAAATAAATAAATAAATAGGGATAGGAGTATAGATCAGTGGTAGAGCGCTTGGCTAGCATGCTCAAGGCCCTGGGTTTAATCTCTACTACTTCCTCCCAAAGCTCCATCAGATGCCTTGGTAATTAGTTATTGTGAGCTGTTCACAACTCCTGCTTCCTTGTCCACTCTTCACTAGATAGATTAAAAGTCTTTCAATTTTCTTTCTGCTATGATCCTTCTGAAATAGGTTTTTATCTTTGTTAAAAGAAAATCAGTTAATGGGGGTGGAGGGGATACATGCAACATTCTCACACATGTCACTCTGCTTCCCAGTGTTGGAAGTGATTGTGGGAATTAGGACTGAAGCAGCCCTGTATGCTAATAATTCAGATATGTTAAAAATGCTGTGATATTAAAGACGAAAGATTCTGTTGTGTTTTGGGGGGAGGGTTGAGCTCAAAGGCACTCTGCCACTGAGCCACATCCCCAGTCCTGTTTTATATTTTATTTAGAGACAGCATATCACTGAGTTGCTCAGTGCCTCACTGTTGCTGAGGCTGCCTTTGAATTCGTGATCCTCCTGCTTCAGTCTTTTGAGTTGCTGAGTTACAGGCACTCTGACAGGTTCTAGGCTTTTGATGACAACAATTAATTCCTTACCTAGCTGTGGGATAGGTGGATATCCACCCTCTATTTCAGGCTAGGTATTGGTTAAGGGATATCCAGGTGATTTGCACACTAAAGTTCAACAGCATTGGTTTATGACTTTGTAAGATGGGCATGGTGTTACTTTGCAAGTTATTACAACTAATGGAACTATGATGCTTCACTTCCTAATACTTGTGGCACTACCTGTTCAGTATATGGAACACTGACCCAAGAAGAATTCCTGATCCTCTGTTTCTCAGTCTTGCATAGTGCAGAACTCATAATTTTAACTTCTCTTTCACTCTCTTTTGTTCTTACCCACTTACTCAGAGAAAAGCTCTCACTCCATTTTCTTCTTTCCTCATTCTTCAATTGATTTCCTTTATCAAAGACCATATGTGTAAACATAGCTACAACTTCATCTCTTGAATATATATGTATGCATATATACATATATAATAAATATGCAATGGATAAAATATATAATATATTTTTATCTATTATCTATGTATCTATTTTTTCTTTTTGGAGAGGTACTGGGAATTGAACTCAGAGGTGTTTTTATACTGAGCTACACCCCAGTTCTCTTCCTTTTTCATGTTGAGACAAGGTCTCAGTAAGTCGCTGAGGCTGTTCTCAAATTTTTAATTCTCCTGCCTCTGCCTGTCCATTCACTGGTATTAAAGGCATGTGCCACCATACCCAGCATATATCTTTTTTGTGTGTGTTTGAGCTAGATAATAATTTCCAGATGTATGCTGGCATTGGGGATTTAAGATTGAATAACATTGTTTTGCTTTATGATTAAGATAATATTCATCATTATCTTTTCTAAATAGCTAATTTCTTTTTTGAGAAATTTTATAAATATATAAAAGGAAAAGAAATCCATGGGACTAGTAGACTATCATTATTAAAATATAAATATAATGTTTATGATATATTTGTGTATCTATATAATCCCCCATATGCATGTGTGTGTATCCATTCCTAAAATCTTAAATATATTACTTGTAAAATTATCAACATGAAAGGTACATATTAACAACATTGATTTCTTATTCAGTGATATTTTTTAAAGTATGATATCTTTAAAGAAGAATTTATTTCTGCCTATTATTGAAAGCTTACTGCCTCAAATTCTTAACGGTAGTGATTTTGTGGACTAGCCTCTAAGCTTTACAACATTCTTGTGAAATAATTCATTTTAACTGATTTATAAATAAATTCTGGGAGTTCAGTCTATTTCTTTGGCAATGATATCTACTGTATTTCCAGGAAGTTTGGCACTTGCCCATATAGTACAATTTAATTCAAGTTTAACAGAGTTTATTTCTTCTTTTCATAATAAGAAATCATTGCTTCTCTTCAAAAATTTCTTTTATTTAGGATCCTAAACAAAATTTAGGATGCTTTGTATGCATTCTCTAATGTAGGTCTCACAATATCCATATGGTAGGAAACAGCATCAGAGATGAATATATAAAGATACAGCTGCACTAAGAGGTGATGAATTTCAACTACTCAGGAAGCTGAGGAAGGAGGATTGCCCAGGAGTTCAACACTAGCATGAAAACAACATAGACTCCCAGACTCCCATTGCAAAAAACAAACAACAACAACAACAAAAAAGAATGAAACTAAACAACAAGTGTATAATTTTTTAAAGAAATTTCTCATTTCCAATGTGAATATGGATTAATATATATACATATATATAAATTATTAATGAGTAAAAATTCACCAATAATTTTTTCTTGATTTTTATTAAAATCTCCTCTGTATGGGTCTCCTTGGCTCCTTATTGAGATAGAGCTGGGATGTGGGGGCAGCTTCTCCAAAGGGTCTGCAGAATTAGTTCCACCACTGCTGGTGTCCTTTCCACTGGCTGTTCTGAACACCGGATGTTTCTTCCTGTTGTGATAGTTGGGGAGGCTCTGTGCCTTGCTTCTTTCCATCAGCCTGCTGGGGCTATTCCTAAACTTTTGACAGTAATCTGCTGCTTAATGCTAACAGGCTATTGGGGAACTAGCTATGGCCAATGATGAATGTTCTACAAATCTGTGACCAAACACTGGGGTCTAAAGAAAGTGAGTGTATATAAAAAAAATAAAATAAAATAAAAATAAAAATAAAATAATAAAGAATAAACAAACAAACAAACAAAAAGAAAGTGGGTGTGGTGTTAAAGGTGTTCCAAACATTTAATAAGATGAACTGTAAAAGCTTTGCAAGCAAAACAAAGGACAAACAAGGTTTAAAAACCTGGTCATCAGAATAAAAAAAAAAAAAAACTTCCTTCATGGGTATGACCTGGCTGTGGTATTCAAATTCAGCAGTCAGTTCTCTATTTTAAAACATTTTTGCGTGGGGCTGGGGCTGTAGCTCAGAGGTAGAGCTCTTGCCTCACAGGTGTGAGGTCCTGGGTTCAATCCTCAGTATCACATAAAAATAAATAATAAATATATTGCGTCCATCTACAACTAAAAAATATTTTTAAAAACTTTTTTTGCATGGCAGTGGGTTTCATTTTGACATGTTTATAAATGCATATAATACAGTTTTGTCCATTTTAATCACCAATACAATTCCCTTGCCTCTCCTCCTCCCTCCCCAGCCCCTTCCTCCACTCTGCTGGTCTTACTTCTATTTATTTATTTTAATTGGAACATTACATTATAGTTACAGATAAACTTGTAATTCATTGTGCTATAGTCATATGCACACAAAGATAATTTGGTCAATTTCACTTTCCAGTTCTTCCCCTTTTCTTCCCCTTCTCCATCACACTTGGTTCCCTACTTCTAATCTCCTGCTCTTCCTTCTATTTTCATAAGATACCCTTTTTTTTCTTTTTTAAAAACTTTAAAAATTTTGTTTTAATTAGTTATACATGACAGAAGAATGCACTTTGATACAGAACATATAATGGAAAATGCAAATTGGTGCAACCATTATGGAAGTGTTGTGGAGATTCCTCAGAAAATGAAATACCATTTTTAATTGTTTTTTTTTTCAATAGCTTCTATATATGTGAGAAAACATTTGAGCCTTGACTTTCTGAGTGTAGTTTATTTGCTTAACATGATATTCTCCAGATCCATCTATTTTAGATTGTGTTTGGAAAGTCACAAGGATTTCCCAATGAGTCCATTTTATTAGCAGCCAAAATCTAGTTATCTGCTTTTCCTCTGCATGCAAAGTTCTTTAAGGTCTATATAGGGAAAGAAAATGTCTTTTACTTCCTAAAATTCATTAAAAAGTTTTTAAGTTTTTACTATTCTTAAAAAATATTTTAAAAGGCCATCCCAAAGAGCTGTGTGAACATAGAAATTTTAAAGATAAACAGAGAAAAATCATCATTTGTTTTAAAGCTGTAGTATTTACAGAATCTATGCACTAATGAGCCCTTGGAACCTCTAGACATTTTTTTCCCGTTCTGCTTCAATATGACTTTAAATTTTTGAAGCTGGAGTCTATAATAAACAAATACATTCAGGCTTTCCCCACCCCATATCAGAACTTTGCTGTGTAACTTGTTTCTTTCTCTGTATGCAGCAGCCAGAGTTACTAAGAGTGAATAGGCACAGGAAGAAAAAAAAAAAGAAAGAAACCCAAAACAAAAACAAACAACAACAACAACAACAACAACAAATCCTCAGTGTGGTATCTAATAGACTCTGAGTCAACTTCAAAGTATACTAGATCAGATCTGCTTTAGCAAATGATAGTTAGCTTGCAAGGGAAATGTGTTAACTTGATGCAGTTTCTTTTCTGAGAAATTATTTTGTTTTGTGTTGTTTGGATACAGAAGTAGTGGCATCTAGAATTTTGTGTCAAAGAGAGAAGGAAAATGAGGGGACAGAAAATCTGCTCCTCCTAACCTATTCCACAGCCAGTTGCTGGACAAGCAACTCCATTTCCATGAAATTTAAATGAGGTATTTAAATTGGCTTTTTGTATAAATTACGCTATGTGAATGTTCCTCCAATTTGACATACATGCTGATTTTAGACTGGTCCTGCTGCTACATGGTGGGTAGATTATGTAAAATGGGTAAAGATCGAGAATAAAGAATTTTAGGTTGCCCCAATGAGCAGGTTAAACTATTCTCTTCTCCCAAAGCTTACATTATTTGTAAAATTAGATGCAAAATATCTTCCATTAATGAAAAATTAAGTTTGAGTTCTTCATTACAGAGATGTAAGAAATTTACAAGTTAAAGTATTTCTTTAATAGGAAAGAGTCTGAGTTCCAAGAGGTTAAACTGCTTCATCTGTCCTTCATAAAAAGAAATGACTTGTCAGCATCCAAGGGCACAATGGAATTTGGAGATTAGATTTAATTTCACGACTCTACTGAGTCCCACAAGTCAAGAAGAGAACATTGTCGAAAATACAGGTTGTGAAGACTGAACAGGGCAGGGAAGAGCAGGGTTACCCATTCTGTCATACCTTTTTTGCAGCCACTTGCTTACCCAAATGCAAGGAGGTAGATTCCTCTTGGGCCCTATCTTTAGCAGAAACTCTGCTTCTGAAATGTGAGTGTGCCTGGGAATATCTGCCCTGCTTTGGTTCAAGTTTAAAGGAAGGGCAGGAGTTTTTCAGAACAACCACTTTTATCATAAACAAAAACACTGATTGTAGAAATATTTTTAATTGCTCTGTTTGTTATTTTTAAAAATCCAAGCTATTTCTTTTGTGAAATACAGCAGAGAGAACAAGTGTGATAATTATATTGACTCTCTGAAGAACCCAGTGAATTCTGACGATTTTTTTGATTCTCTAGAGTATTAGAATATACATTCCACACAATATACAGTTTGTATTGTTGAACACTTTAAATTTGTTCTCAGGAAAGTATTTGGAAATTCATATAATGACCTTAATGACCTATGTTATATCTTCCAATTGGTTGATATACTCTGATAAAAGACCAAATAATTCAGGAATTTTAATGATATAAGCCTTAAGCGTATTATGAGTCAGACTCTTTGGTACTGTCTGATTGAATCTGAAACTTTAGATTTTTTTTTAATACCAGAATAGGTCAGATAGATTACAGGAATCACAAATGGTATCTGTTAGGGTGGAACTGCTTCTCCCTAAAATTCATAAGTTGAATTCCTGACCCCTAGTACCTCAGAATGTGGCTGTAATTGGAGATAGAATCTTGAAAAGGAAAGCTAGTTAAAATGAGGCCATTAGTGTGGGCCTTAGTCCAATCTGACTAGTGTCCATATTAAAAAAAATTTTTTTGGACTATGAAAACAAGAAAAATATGACTATCTCCAAGCCAAGGAAAGAGTCTTCAGGTGAAACAAACCCTGCTGACACCTGAATCTTGACCTTCTAGAATGGAGAACATTGAGAAAATATTTTTTGTTGTTGTTATTTAAGCCACACATTCTATGGTACTTTTAATAACAACTCTAGTAAATTAATAAGGTAACACAGGTGTAGGAAGCTGCTAATGCCTTTCCTATATTGGCATGCCTAGTTCTCCCCAAATAGTAAACTCTAAAACAACCTGGGGCTGACTAAATCCTCTACTAACTCATTCATTAATTCAATGGGTCAATAAATAAGAACACTGAATGTTTTCCATTCACTTTTCAATTACTGAATTGGTGAGATATAAAGAACCTTGTCAAGAAACTCAGAGTAGTAGAAGATAAAGATATGCAAAAATAATTGCAATCAATTTAAGAGATGTCAAAGGGAATGCACTCATTCCTTTATTCATTCTTTCATTTTCCAAATCCAATACATACTTTTGGGGGTTCTCCTCTATGGCAATACCAGAAGAACACGAAATTCTGATATATTTCAATGAAGTGATACCTTATAATATATCTGTTCTCCAATAAGAGATTTTATTATGAGTGTTTTATTGGCTGACTTCTACATTTCCCACCAGTATGCATTGCATCCCACATAACACTCCAACTGGTTCCCTTGCCTTGTTTTGTGGCCCTCTCATTCATTTGGTCACTCTGGTCAGAACCTGAAATTACTGAATCATCTTTTCATTCCCACCTCATATCTGTTGGGTTGTCAAGTCTGGTGACTCTGTTTAAGGCCCTCATCATTTATTTCTCAGATTAGTATAGTCTATAGCTACTATGGACTACAATTTACTGTGTGGATTATGATTATCTATCATGGAGAACTTCCACCCCCTATTGTCTCTAATTTTAATCCAACACCCATATTGACTTGAGAGTTACATTTCTAAAACAAATACAGGTATGTCACTTCCTTACACAATATTTTATAACTGCTAACAAGATGTAACAATACTTTCATAATCAAATATATTAGCTCCCATCTGCTTTTGCAGCTATGTTTCTTATTGATAAACTGGAATGCATCTTATGTCCTTGTTATAGGAAAATTAATATTTTGATAATTTAAATAGACAATATAAATCTTAGTAAATATAGCAACAAAGGAAAATTTCTCCCTTCTCCTCAGTAATTGTCAAACTAAAGAGAAAGGTGACCACCCTAGATCTTAATATTTGCCTGTCCTTTCAATATCTGTTATTCAGTATTTAATAAACCAAATAATCCACGTCTTCTATTATTATTGTCATGAGTCTCCTTGCAATGTGCATATAAAGCTTATAATATGTAAGGGAGATGGGTAGGGCTACACTATCCAAAAAAATTGATGATTATCAATAATTAATAGGAATGACCTATGCTTTCTATTGTCTTGATATGTATATCAGAACATGAGGATATAGGAAGACAGCAGAATAAATTCAACTCACTTTCCTCAGTTACATTTGATTTTCTTGGATATGTAGATTCATGTAATGGACCCATGCATAAAAGTTTCATGAAATAGCAAATCTCCATGTGCTTTTCTGGAAGGAAAAAGAGATTCCAGTGAAGAATATTTTAAAGGAAAATTAAAACAATCAAATCCTACCTTAATAAAGAAAATAAGCATATTGTATTTCTCATGAATGGGGGAATATTGCATTGTGTTATAACCTTTAGATTATAAAGGTTAATAAGCCTTTAGATTATTGTCATATAACAATCCCAGAATCAGAAGAAATAATGAAGTAAATAAAGAAGTTTTTGAATAAAGATAATAAGATGAACACTTTTTTCCATTACATTAATAAGTTTGCTAAAATTTTATTTCACAGACTATTTCTTTGGTATAATGAATATTTTAGAAAATATATTGTTATTTTTTTTTAAAAAATTATTCCAAGAAAAATTCTCTCAGTTATTTGACAGCAAAAAGTGACCGTGCTGGGGAATGTGGTTCAGTGGTAGAGTGCTTGCCTACAATTTGCCAGACCCTCAATTCTATCCAAAACGCTGAAAAAGAAAATCTGAAGTCTATATACAGTAAAATTTAGATTTTTTTGTTTCCTGTCAATATATCAAATTACTGATATTTCTAGTCTGCCCTCTGGTATATGTCATTGTTAGAAATAAATAAATATTCAGATTTTTTTTTTTTCAAAAGACTGACCTTTTCAGGCCATCCAACCATAAGTGTTGTCATCAGAAGTTCTAGCCTTCTGGAGCCAACTGTTGAACTCACTAGAGTTCTGGGAGAAAATAGTCCAATGGTAAGAATGTCTGAAGACAAAGGGCCCTGAATACTATGCTAAAAAGCAGTAATCATCAAAGAGAAAAAAAGAACCCAGCTTGATTTTAATGAAATGTTTTTAAAGGATAGGAGAAGGAAGTAATGTGGAGATTGTGGGTGACAGGGAGAGCATGGTGCAGGAGGCCTACAGCCTGTTCAGAGGAAGAGTTCTTCCCCAGGATAATGAGGTACTCTCTTGGAAATGAGTTCATTGACTCCCCTTATTCAGGAGAGGTATGTCCTCTCTGAACAAACCCCGACCTCCATCCCCAACTGGAGCTGTCAAAATCCTCCTGCCTGCGTCAATTGGGCTTGGAGGCTGCAACAATTTCTTCATTGTAATTTCCAGGACTTCTAAAGAAAGCTTTCTCTGCTCAGAGGGTTTTGTGGCTAAATGGAAGTATCTAGTCTTCTGGTTTGCTAATTTAACAGTTTTTATGAGGATGAGAGTTCAAGAAAAATAATCTGTTTTTCAAAAGTATATGTTAAGATATTTCTAACTAAATCGTGAGAAAGAGCCTTATTTACCAATTACTAAGTATTAAAAATTAACCAATTATTAGGGGCTTTACAGACAAGGTCATTTATAAAAGAATCATTCAATCTGTCTAGAGAAAACAACTGCTGAGAACATAGCTAAAAACAATTCTTTGGCAAAATTCTCAGGAAATTAATGTTTCTGTTATCTATATTTATAGTTAGAGACGGAGCGATGAGAATGTTTCATCCTTGAACTGAGAAACTGCCTCTGAGCTTTTTGCAGGGAAAAAGAAGAAAGTTTGATTGCAGTGGCAGCTTGTACAATTTGGATGTACAGAGTATTGATTTCTCTCCTGTATTTATTCTATTCTTGTGTTAGGAAACGTTAAGTATCTGGAGAGGGACGGCCAAGTGGACATTTTAAAAACAGTTTGACATGATTGAAAGCCTTCATATTTGTCAAGGTGTTTCCCTGCTATATGGAATTGTTTTGTTTTCACACTTTTGTTCTCAATGGATGTCATATCCTTGAAATGTGGCAGATTCATGTCTCTGAAGTATCCGTTTTTCAGTTTAACACCAGAAAAGGGTTAGCTGTGGACAAGGGAGCCATAGAAGGCTGTCAGAACCATATGCTTCTGCTCCCCATTTTACTAATCAAGCAGCTGGTAGGTGCAAGGAATCACCCATATTGCCCTGTTGAGCTCATGGATCAAACACAGTTCTTAGCACAGTGTGCTAACCAGCCATGGCCATTCTTTAGTCCTGTCTCAAAAGGTACCACAGTTCCCAAGTTGGTTTCTCTGGCAACTGTTGAGACAGTTGAATTACAATTCATAATTGACCAGTCACTAGGCCTGGGGATTTTTCTTTACCCGCCCCACTTCCATGTGGCCTGTGGAGTGTGGAAAGTAGTTGTTCCTCCCAGTTTCCTGAGTTCTTTGAGACAGACTAGTGAACCACAACTCTGTTCTGATCACTGGAAGGATTTTTTTTTTTTTTAACAATTCATTCAGAACTTCTTTGACTTTTTAAAAAGATCATTATCCCCAGGAACAATGCTGCTTATTTTGGATTATTTTTTGTTCTTCATACCTGTTGATCGAAAATTATGCTAAAGCCACAGACTAACTTTATAAAGAGGCAGCTGGAAAACAATTTGAAAATGTCACCTTTTCACATTCTTTACAAACTTCACTCATCTATAATGTGGCCAATGTAATGAGAGTAATAACTCGTTACTCTCCTAAAACATGTCTCAGTTTTCTTTGGTGGAACCTGTTTCAGACTAACTGTTTTAAGATAAGATTATCCAGGATTCTTTAAATCTTATATAAGTTTGTGGAAAACTCTTTCTTATCCCTTAAAAGGATATTTTGTATCTTTCCTTTGTAGGTTTACATGTAAGAGTTGTTGGCATCTAGAAACATCTTAGGTAATTTAAACATTAAAAGTCTGTGTCAAATTTATCATGAATATATAATAATCCCAAATAAGCTTGATACTGAGAAGCATTAGGTATTCTGTAAAACATCCAAGCACATTACTGGTTAATGTAAATACAAATCAAATTTAATAGAGATAATGCAATTGGAATTATAATTACCTACAATTACATTAACATTTATTTTGTATTATCCAATAACATTGATTTGATTTGTGTTGGTGAAGATGGAAGACCAATGTGAGGTTTTATCTTTTAAATTGACATCAGAGTCCATGCAATGTACAATCGTTCGAGACAGAGGCTGTGGAATTGCTGGATTCAAGTGAAACAGACTCTGTAAGCACCAACACCACAGAGCCATCTCACTAATGTCACTGGAAGACAAGGACTCCTTTTGCTTACCATTGTCAGTCACATTATTGATCACCAGCATCCTCAGAGGAAATGTTACCACCAATGGTACAAATTGAGCTGGAGAAGCAACTCAATTAACACAATTCCAATGCCAGGGCCACTTTTTCAAGACATGTTCTTGCTCAGTCAGTGGCTTACCTATTGCATTGATTCTGGGCACTTGAGTTCCTGAAGAATATATATGACCACTGCTTTTTTCTTTTGCTTTTATGGCTTACCATAGCACAAATTGCTGCAGATGTGAATGTTCTTATTGGCATACATGGAAGAATGACCTTACTTTATAGTGCTATTATAAAAGCATGGTTTAAACTAGACTTTCAATTTTTGTGTGACAGAAGAAGGGGCTAATCTTATGGGTCTTGACCTCTCTCGAGCATTCAAACTATTGATGACAGAGCACAAGGCTCTTTACTTTCCCTGCTTGTCATTTTCTTGGCCTTAGATGGTTCCCAGCCCATTTCAGTGCATATGCCTTATTGACATCCTGTGTTAGAGAGTAATGTATCTTCTCAGTCTCAACATCTCTGGTCTACTCTTACATAACGATTAAGGAAAGAAATGAGCTTCCTAACTGATGCCCAGACTCAGCTTTCTACATTTCCAATTCACAGCTACAAAAGTACTACTAGAGGCATCAGACTTCCTGTCTTATTAATAAGAATACCTCATCAATGCATTACTTCTAGCAACTGGTTGATCATCCAATTTCACGGCTCAATTTGTTCCTTAATATGAATCTTCCTTAGAGATACCTTTACTTTCTATTACAGCAGATGTCTCAAATAAATTTTACATTTTTTGAGCTGAAATTTTGATGAATCTCCCATCCAGGGTCCTAATTTTTTCTATAGCCATTTATCAAGACTCTGTGCATTCACAAATTCTTCTTAAAATATACACATGAAAAATATAAAAATTAAGGGCGTATTCAATGCTACACAAAAGAAGGCATAAGCCATATTAAAAGGGGACATTCTATCTACCATTTTTGTAGTTTTCCTTGGTGATTCCTCCGTCCAAGGTATCCATCACTACTTCACTCGCTCTGAGGGGTTCCTTTCACAGGTGATGTCACCACTCTTACTATGTACAATTGGTCCCAGAGTGTGTGCTGGATACAAAGGCACCCACAGAGTCTGGCCAGCAGAGTGTACATTGTCCTGGAGAGAGCACTTTACCCACTGGACTGCCTAAAAATGGATGAGCCTGGCAGACCCAATCTTCTCTTTTGTGAGATTTGAATGGGAAATTCAAAGAAAGGCTTGAAGACAATAGGAAGGGGTAAAGTTGCTGAGAGATACACAGAAAGGAAGCAGTAAGCAGAAACTATGGGTTTGCAGGATGCAGGGTTAAGAAAATGCCTCAATAGAGAGGAGAATAATGAGGGTCAGCCTACAAGTGACACCATGGATGCAGAAAGAGAAACAATGACCGAGTTGGCATCATGCTAAACACTACAGCAGGAAAGGAAGGGTGACATGTGCTGAGCGGACACCCTGGTTCTCTAAAGCTCTTTTCACCCTAAGTGATCACCCAGTTATCTATGACCCTTGGCAGTGTGGTTATGGTTATATTCTGAAGGTCTTATCTCCAGGAGTCAAGTTAGGCATCTGTTTTACTATTCATCATGTTCCCATTTATCCTTTCAAGAACCCACAACCGGAGTGTATAGCTGATGGGAGACACTAGTTTAGATCACTTGCACTCATACTATAGGGAAAATGTATAAATTTAGCAAAAAAAAAGTCTTATATTAAAAACAATAATAAAAAGGGTTGTTTTTGAGGGACACTATGTTGAGGTGATTCTTTAAAATTAGAGTTTGAGAAAGATTTAGAATGTACATTTGCTTATGAAAAGCTCTATGAAGTCTCACAATTAAAAAAAAAATTATTCCATTGAACCCAGGAAGAGAAAAACCATTTCATTTCATCAAAGTACAGATAACATCTCACCATATTATTTTTCCATGATACGCAGTTTAAATTTTTCAATTTATGAAAATATATTAATCACTTTGCATCTTATAAAAAGATTACTGTCCTTAAAATGTGAATTATTTTAAACCTTGGAATTCTTATAAATTCAAATGTCTTGCAAGGAGTTTTAGAAATAATACTAAAGTTATATTGATTATTAAACCTTATAAATAAAGGTTTAAAATTTTTATACCATCTCTTCCCTCCCACCTTGTGGTTCTGTACTATAAGAAAATTTCCTTGGAAGATTACCAATGCAGTTTAGGTGTTTTGTACATAAATTTTCTAACCAAGGAAACTAACCCAAAAATATTTCTAACCCAAAAGAACATTAAGTATTGTATGTGAATATAATTGTCTTAATTCCTTTGAAACAATACAATAACAGTCAAAGTAATTAATAGGAATTAGATAAACTCATATTTCAGACCCTGTGTTTGACTAGAACGGGATTTAAATAATACTTGGCACAGGGCATTAAAATGCTGTGTATACTAAGACATATAGTTTGACATACAAAAGAAAATATACAAATTTTACATTTCAGGTAATTGGTATTTTAATGGATGTTCAACTAACAAAAGGAGAGAAAAAAAAAAATATATATATATATATATATATATGTACTGGGGATTGAACTCAGGGGCACTCGACCACTGAGCCACATCCCCATCCTATTTTGTATTTTATTTAGAGACAGAGTCTCACTGAGTTGCTTAGTGTCTTGCTTTTGCTGAGGCTGGTTTAAACGCATGATCTTCCTGCCTCAGCCTTCAAAGCAGCTGGGATTACAAGCATTCCTCACCATGCCCAGCAGGAGAAAATATTTTAATTATAGAAGGGACAATTGGTTTCAACTAAAGAAAACAACTTAAGAACATGAAAATAGACAATCAGATCTAAGATTTTGTGGTATCTTTTTAGTAATTCTTTAATAAAAGAATGACCAGTATATTTGGTATAGTGGCTTTTTGGGGGGATGGGAGGCACACATTAAATTTTGCTGATTGTTGAAGGAATACATTTGCTAATTGTTGGGAAATTTGGAAAAGCATAAGAAAGAAATTACCACCCATTCATAATTCAGTACAACTAACCATTTTATATTTAGCAGATATTCTACTCATTTTAATGCATATATGTTTTACAGAATTGTGATTATTTATATATAATTTTCCTATGGTACTGTGTTTGTCTATTTTGTGCTGCTATAACAGAATACTTAAAACTGGATAATTTATAGCAAACAGAAATTCATTGACTCATTATTCTGGAATTAGGTAATTCAGGTCCAGGTAGTGGAATCTGGAAAGCATCTTCTTGCTGTGTTATTCCAGGGCAGAAAGCAAGAGAACAGTATGGGGAGGGGTGAGCATGCAAGAGGAGGTCTAACTGATCCTTTTATAAGTAAGTCACTTCTATGATATATGCATTAATTCATGAGAGCAGAGCTTTTGCTTTTGTCACCAAATTATCTCTACAAGGTCCCTCTGCCCCAGCACTGCCCTTATTGGTGAGGAAGTTTTTAAAACATGAAATTTGAGGGGCACCTACAAATCATAAAAACTCTAAATATTTCATTTATTTTATATTATTTATCAAATTAGATTATTAAAAATTCCAATCCTCCTCTTAAGAGTTATGTAAGAATTCATTCTAACTTTTCTCCTACACTGCTTAATTTAGGTTGATTTTAATATAAATCACCTTAAAATGTCACTTCTATTACTAATAGTGATGTATGTATATATATTTTTCTTTTTTTAAATTTCAGTATATGATAGATTTTACAAAGGGGATTAGTGGGTCAAATGTTTCAACATTTTAAAAATGCAGCTCATGTTTCAATTTTTTTCTTATAAATTTGTAAGTATTTATATTCTCTAATATGACATATTAGAACACCTAAAATTATTTGTGAATTCTTGTTCAAATCCTTTCTTCACACACCTATTTGTTTATGTTGTTTTCATATGATTTTTACTGCACATTAAGTCTTTATTTAGTGTATCAACCTTCATTGTTGTTAAATAATCTCCAACTTGTTTGCTTATTACGTTATTTTTATAAATAGATTATTCATGTCTACGTTGTAAAACCTGTTCTACTTGATTTCTGCACTTCCTTAGAAACTTAGTATGTTCATCTCAGGGCATGCAGAATCAGGGATGAACCCCGTTTTTGAGCAGTTGAAGTTTCTATGGGACAGCATACTCAGGATACCTACAGAGAGACTAGTAAACAGGCTTTATTGTTGCTTTATTCCTTAGTAAATTTTCAGAGATGGGGCAGGGGAAGGTATTCTGACCTTCTAAAGTTGATCTTTGAAATAGATGGGTCGAGGTGACATTTTATCATAATTCTCCATTTTTCAGTACAGTAAAACTAAAGTTTTCTCCAGTCCCCAACACAACCAAACAATGTAATCCACACTAGTTATTAACAAAGAGGCTTTGCATGTTGCATGTGAGCTTTGCTAACGGACATTCCCTCCTTCCTCTATGCAGTCCTCCTAGAAAAGGAACAGCCATATTTGAGACAGGGTTTTTAATGAAAAGTGATTTTTAGACTGTTTACTTCATCTTGTTTTTATAACTTCTCCTAATAGAAGCTCTTTCACAGGTTTTACTTCTAGAAAACTTTATTCTATCTCATCGACCTGATGTTTGTTCTAGTATTACTACCAAATTGTTTTAAATATGCAATTTTGTGGTCAGGTTCAAAATCTTATATAGCAAATACATTACCATTAGTTTTTTTTTCACCATTTTCCCAATGATTAATGTGTATTTAATCTTTCTAATCCAATTTGTCACATTCTAAAACTGTCCCTTTGGGATTTTTATTGGATTTTCATTAAATAAGTGAATTAATTTGAGAAGAAAATTAAAATATTATCTTTTAATAGAAATTAACTCACCAAATTCAAAATTTCTAAGTTTTCTGAAATATAATATATAGTGGATTGAAATATGTCTTGTAGTGGAAAAGCAGTGGGTTAGGCATGAGGAGATCTGGCTCATAGGCCTGGCTCTCGATTTTCTACTTTTGGGTACTTGGGAAAATTAATTCACTGCTCTAAGGCTCAGTTTCCTTATTTGAATAATGAAGAGGTTGTACTAGATAAGGCATTAGAATGGGCAATGAGTTCCATTCCAAATTGTGAATTCAATGAACATCTGTTATTAAAAATAATTTTTGTATGCCCACAGGCTACTTAACAATAGTGTCTTAGATTAACAACCACTCTTTCTCCCATTTTAGCATTCCTTTTCTAGGTAAAAATATATTCCACAGAAATGAGTGGAATGTATTATGTATTTTTAAAATTATGATTCCATATAAATAGATTACGCAATTACATGTGGAATGGTACTATGCCCCACACATATAAAAGCAGAATCCTAGATTTGATTAATTCAGATTTTAGGAAAATGAGCCCGCTGTTCCTATGATATCTTATATAGAACTCCAATATACAGAAATTAACCCAATAGGAAGGAAGTCATAAATAACCAAATAATGAAAATAAAGTTATACAAAATATATAACTAGTAATATACCATAAAGTGGATTATTTGAAAATATGGATTTAATGTAAATAATTGGTTAAAATAAAATCCAATATTTGAAATATTCACAACTGTATAGATATCAACCTAAAAATAATTTAAAATAATCATTTAAAAACACTTAATATCACTTGGGCAAGATGTGTAAACTTCTTGTGAGAACCTTCCTCCCATATTCTCAGTGTCTTAATACAATAAAAGTAGGTTTTCATGTCACTATTCAATGTGGATTGGCAGAGCAGCATGGATCTGCTTCATGCTGTCATGGAGAGACTCAGGGTTTTTTTGTTTTTTTTTTTTTTTTTTTTTTTTTTAAGGAAGAGATGGATAATTTATTTTATATCATCCAAGCTACAGGCAAGGCAGGTACAAGGAAAAAGATTACAGAGCTGGCCCCAAATCTTTCTTTTCTCATTTCTTACAAAATTGAGGGCCAACTTATTCAAGGTTTTGGGGAACGGTCATAAGAAGGATTTAGGTGAATGGATAACTTGGCAGATGTATAATTCTTTTGCTCAGGATCCAGGAACTTCCGTTGGTTGGTTCTGATCATTCAGAGTGTCTTTCACTGAGCTGCCACTAATACTGAAGGACCCGGTGTGAGAGGGATGGTTCAGAGTCACACTCCAGAAAGTTCTGTAGTTCAAATAGCAAAGGATTCCACAACTGACATATAGGATAAATACCAGCCAACTAATGAAATAGCTCCAACCAAGGGAACAGACAGATTCTTCTTCACCTCGAAGACCCAGAGGTTAATAGGGTACAACAGGAGGACAGAAAAAATGAGGATGACTTTTTCAGAGCTGGGGGGCACCTTCACAGAAGCTCATGATGGTTCCAATCAAGCCAAAGGCGGGCACTTTCTGAAGACCAGGCAGGTACGGCAAGTGCAACCAGATGGTGAGCAGGAAGCCTAGCTGAAGATTACCTTGGCTACCCCAAAGACTGGGTGATTCGTCCATATCTTAAAAGTGTCTTTCTCATTTTCTACTTGGGAACAGCTCCTAGTGGGGCAGGTATACAGCAGCCCCAGGGACATGACGTGGACTGAGGTATGGATGATGTTGTTTATATCCTTGGGATAGCACTTATATAAAAAAATGAGACTCAGGGTTTTGCTTCCAACATTTCCTAAGGCTTCATTTTTTTCTGCAGTGAATGGTCTGAATGGGAAACAAAATGAGGTAGAAAGCATAGACTGCCCACTTTCCTTTGGCCTCACTTATATATAGTGTTTCTACATAACTGCAATGGAACCTGGAAAATATTTTCTAGTAACATGCCCAGGAAGAAAACACATGTGGTGGTGAGCAATCGCAAACTCTGCCACAATTAGCAATACTAGCCAAAAAATAGAGTTCTCCCTGCCCCCTTTCCTCAACACATAGAACACACATAATCACTCCAACATTGCATCCAGTGCCAAACCTGGGGTATCCATGGATGGAGAGTACTACACATTAATTTGGTTTTGGTTTTTCATTATTGGAACCTATGACATTAAGGAATACATTTCTAGTTTCTCCCATACCCAATAGACAGACAGGCTGAATGTCTGGCAGTTGAGAATTCAGTCTTTGGTTAGGCTCTGATGCTGCTCTCTGGAAGGGAATCATTTGCTCATTGTGTCCCTTATCTCTGACCTCTGAGAGTCAATTCTTTTTGAGTTATTCTCTATGCTCACACATAAGCAGGAAACTGGGCAGCATGTTCTCCTTAGAGGTTGTGCAGTTTTTGCAGGCTGCTTCTAATAGAGTAGTTTAGGGACCAAAATTTGTCTCACAGCTTGAATAACCAAAGATTGTTATTGAGCCTGGGTTTATGGTTTCCTTTAAAGTTTTGATAAAAACATACAAGGCATAGGATCTATCTGCTTCTAATCAAATCCATGTGCTACTAGATCATATTCCTTCCTAGTCAAGTCTTAAATCTATTTCATTTCTTGCTTCTTTCCCCCTCTTGCCTCTTTGCTTCAGATTAATGGTACTAATTTATGACTACATAGGACAAAATCCTGATCTTTGCCACATTACCAAATCATTTTCTTCAACTGAGTATTCTTTTTCATTACTTAGTTTTTTCAATCATCCCTCTTGTTACTTGATGTCTGGTGGCAGTTTCCAGATTTTTTATCCCCCTTAGATTAGTTTCAATTCTGTTCATCAATCTAAAAATTATTTCCATAACTTCATTTAACATCTTTCCAAATTTCTAGTCTAAAAAACACTAACAGTCCATCTAGTATTCTTAGAGCCACCTATTCAAAAATTCATTGTTTTCCTTCTAGTGTGTCATGTCAGCATATTTTGCCAGGGAATACCAAGACCCTTTGGTCTATCAGCCTCCAATATTTATTTGTTCTTTATTAATCACAATCTAGTCACTAAACCGACTGACAAATTTTTTTTTGATATTTTACATTAATGTTCCACTATTGGCATAGTTTTTTTTTTTTAATCTTTTGGTCATCCTACATTAAAGGCTATCAGAAACTCCAAATTCTCATACCTTAATTCAATAAAAATTTCTTTCTCAAAGATCAAAATCTTGTGTGGTTGGTAGTGGAGCTCTACCTCACAGGAATGAGCTCTTTTCTTTATGTGACTGAATCATCTTTCAGGGATTTGCCCTTTTCTGAATTAAGAGGCTGGTTGGAGAAAAAAAAAAAAGTTTTAAGTGCTTTGGCCCAATCCTGATGCATATAAGATCTCCTCACAATTCATTAACCAGATATTCATCACATTGCTGATCCACCTGCAATAGAGGCTAGACATGCTCCCAAGAGGACGAGAAGTGCTGTATTTCTGCCACACTGCTACAGATCACTTGACCAAAAAAAAAAAAAAAAAAAGACAAGAATTTAACATTTACCAAAAATTATCTGTTATATCATGTGTTTTATATGTTAATTCACCTCTACAATAATATAAAAAACTGACAAGAGTACAGCAATGATATGGTCCCAGGTTTCCTATAATTTCCTTCTACATCTAATCTTCAAACCTGGAATCTGGAAACACTCAATCTCCTCTTTGCTTTCTTTGTAACATGACTGGTACTCCATTCTCAAAGTTAACTGTTGTCAGAGGGAAGTGACTCTATTACTTGGAACTACTTATGTATTTGGTCACAGGGAGAGATCATTATATATTGCCATAGTGACTACATGGCAATTATTAGTTATTCTATTGTTTCAAACAATGTTGCATGCTTACATATAGATGTTGAGTCATAATTATTTAGATTTAAGATGTGTATAAATTGTACCATAGTGCATACCTGTGTTTTCAGCTACTTGGGAATTTGAAGCAGAATAATTATTTTAGCCTAAAATTTGTGCAATGGTTGTTGTGGTTCTGGAGGCTGAGGCAGGAGGATAATGAGTTTAAAGCCAGCCTCAGCAACAGCAAGGCACTAAGCAACTCATTGAGACCCTGTCTCTAAATAAAATACAAAACAGGGGCTGGGGATGTGACTCAGGGTTTGAGTGCCCCTGAGTTAAAAAAAAAAAAAAAAAGAAAAAAGAGTTTGGGCAACCTACTAACAGTCTGTATCAAAGAAATAAAAATACAGACAAAAATATTTTTCAAAGAGAGTTTATTATTTTTATGACAGTGATAAAAATATTCAGAAAAATTAGGAATTAATTATAAAAGAGATGAATACATAGATTTTATGGATTATGGTTGTTAGTAGTCTAGTATCTCTTCATACAGAAGAGGATTGTTTAAAGAAAACTCTAGGGCTACTTGGTCATTTCTTGAAAATGACTGATCCGGTCATGTGGTGGATATTAGAGATTACAATTCTTCACCTATCCCCAAATACACTCTCCTTTTCATGTAACTGCATAACCTCCAATAAGAAGTGAGTATTTTTCTACCCCTTTACTTTCAACTCAGTTATGTGAGTTTGGCCAATGGCTTTTAGTAGATATGATGTAAGCAAAGCCTTGAATTATGCTTTTGGTTTTATGCTTGTCTTTGCACATCTGCCTTCTCCATAAAAAGAGCATGCTCTGAGTAATGCACTACTCCAAGAAGGAGCAAAATTTGGGGCAATTGGACTCAATTCATATATAAGAGCCAAGGCTATCCAAGCCCAGCTGAGCATAACATGGAATTATATGACTGCCACCCAACTGGTAAATCCCCATGCACAACATCATATTATGGCTGTTTTGCGCCACTGAATTTTATGATGTATTCCTAAGTAGGAATAAGTGATATGATTGAAACACGCCCTTAACATGTTTTAAAAAAACAAAATAGACTACAACGAAAGTTACTTGCCAGAGACAAGAGCCAGAATATATAACTAGATGATTTTGTTTCCAGGCAGATGACACAACATCATCTTCAGTTCAAACTCACCTATGTTGGGAAGTATCCTATGCATGGCTTAAGTTCGTACTATCAAAGTTCATATATCCTCAATGTAAGTAGAATTAAGATGCTATTAGAGAATTAAGCTTTGTTTATGCTTTTTGTTATAGTTTTCTAGAGTGTACTTTAAGCATTGGCCACAAGCCACATTGGGACATTAAGTAATCACAATACTAACACATTTCAATATTCAGCTGGCAACAAGGCCTATAATTATAGTTAAGCTTTCATTCTCTGTGTCTGCAATTACCTAACCAGTGATAAGGAGATTTTCATGATTGCCATTAAGGGTTTAATTATGACTGAGTCAGATACAAGAACAGTTGTTAGCTACATATCCATCCATCCCTATGGGTAAATTGGCCTATCTGAGGAGAGGGCTGGAAAAATAGGTCGAAGTAGTAAAGGAAAGACAATAAGATGCATTATAGATGATGCAGGACACACTGCTGCAACTCTTGCTTTCTTTCAGCAGCTTCATATCCATGAGCTTCTTGAGATGTCGGTGGCCCCCAAGTGAGCAACCCTAGGGGGAATAGCAGTCTATTGCCCTGATGCAATCCTCTTGCTCATGAGGTCCAGCCACTTACCCTTTAACAAAGACTGGAATAGAAGAAAGTTAGCTCTTAGCTCCTAAGTCATAATAGACAAAGTAAACATTTTGAATAGCTTGAAAAAAAAGACCTAGAAGAATTAATATTAATAATTTATTGGTTTTATTTATTGAATATTGCTATCTCTTTAATAGCTTGTTTATGAATATAATCCATGATTGACTATTTAGTGGCTTTGTTATAAATCATGTCAAACAAACCTTGCGTCTAAGCATGTTGTTTTGCCAGACATGTCTGTTGATAGATAACCCAAATGTCCCATTGTTTTTTATTTTTTTTAAATGTGGTAGTCAGAGAATACTATAAATAAAGAACCAACTAGGAAGTAGTAGAAAGAGTTTTATTGTGAAGTGCTTTGTAAAAGTTGCTAATAAGAATGTGAGATCAAAATGGAACTAAGCAAAGGTAATATTATTTCTCTGAGCATTAAATTTTTCCTACTTAAATAGGAAAACACTGATTATAAAACAGGCAGAAAACAAGTTTTTCTTATATCAGAAAAAGAAACATTATTCATATGCTAAAGTTATTTTAGAAAGGATGTGTTGAGGGACTGTGGCTCAGCAGTAGAGTGCTCGTCTCCCATGTGTGAGGCCCTGGGTTCAATCCTCAGCACCACATAAATAAAATAAAGGAGTTGTGTCCACCTGCAACTAAAAATATATTTAAAATCTAAAAAAAAAAAAACCAGAAAGAAAGAATATGTTGAACTACTTTTATAGCTCTAAGATATTTTACTCAACTCAAAACTTTTATAACATTTTAAAGTTTGAAAAACAAGTTTGATGAATTTTAGAACATAATAGAACACCAAGAACTCTCAATAGGAATTTCTCATCACAAAATATTTTTAGAAAATGTTTAACATTGACTTATCATAGAAAGATGAAATTATTGCTTTATATTTTCAAATGTTTTTAAAATTAATATAATTTTAAGCATGACTTAAAAATATTTCAAGCTGATTATTAAACTGAAAAGAATTAGAATTATGCTTTAGTTCAATTTTGAAACATTTAGATTAACACTTGCTAAATGTCAAAGTAATACAAAACATGCCAATGAGATCTGCTTTTTCAATAAAATTACATTAGAATTTAAAGTGAAAAATTTGAAATTTAAAATTAAATATAGAAACAGGAAAAATATAAAATGCCCCAAGTAGCAAACTCAGCAAAAAGCCATGGTAGAAAAACAGCCTGTGACTAAAGAAAGTAAAAAATTTAGTAATGAAAACATTAAAATAGGACAAGACCAAAAATGTACTAAGTGATTAATAAAGTATGTATGAGAGCAAGGAGTTCTACCCCTTAATTATCTCCAATGTTAGATAACTTTTCTTTTTTTATATTGTTCTTTTTTAGTTATTCATGATAGTAAAATCTATTTTGACATATTTATACAAACATGGAGAATATCTTATTCTAATTAGGATACCAGTCTATAGATGTATATTGTGTTGAGATTCACTGTAGTATATTTATATATGTGTATAGACACATTTTATATTAGAATTTAAAAATTGAAATATTCAAAATTATAAGAAAAATAGAAGAGACAACTGTATTATCTGTTTATTATGGTGTTTGTTTGTTTTAAGCAAATTTGACTTAGACTTTTGCAGCACTATGAACCAGGTACTAGCTGCCTGCTAGGTATTTCAGAGAATCAACTTAGGTGACCTTCAAATAAAATCAACAAGTAGACTTTGATATTACTACTAAGACATAGGGCAAGAGTCGTTTTACCCAAGATCACTTAGTAGTTGATGGTAAAGGTAAGATTCAAACACAGGCAGGCTGAGTTCAGAGTAAGTGCATGGAACCACCATAATCCATTGCCACTTTAGTAGCTCAACAAGTTAGGTACCTTCTTGTCTCAACATATTGCCCAATCTATTTTTAGGCCTGTTGCAAATAAAGAAAAAAAATATATATATATATTTAAACTAAACTCCAGTTTCAGCAACATAACTTGCAGGTATTCATTTTAGAATGTATTTTGCAGACCCAATTGATAAACTTGATTTTACACTTCTGAAAAGATCCTATTTGTCCAAACATGAATTCTTAATTTTTTCCCCCAAATTTTCTTTAAATAGAGACTTATCCCTTATAATTGAGTTGTTCTCAAGTTTGAGAAGGCCAATGAGCCAGAAATCACAGTCACCAAAGTTAGTTTGGGATAATTACAGAGGTTGTCTATGGTAGCTCAAGCCTGTAATCCCAGTGGCCAGGAGACTGAGACAGGAGGATCGTTGAGTTTAAATCCAGCCTCAGCAAAAACTGAGGTGCTAAGTAACTCAGACTCTGTCTCTAAATAACATATAAAATGGGGCTGGGGATGTGGCTCAGTGGTCAAGTGTCCCTGAGTTCAATCCCTGGTACCCCCCCAAGAAAAATTTTACCTATCATCCCTGGACTAAAGCCTACTGGTTGTTTCTGATGCTATTGTACATAAGCCTATCATAGATCAATTTAAAAAGCGGTGTCGGTGTCTGATTACACTATAAAATCAAATATAAAAATTAGTCACTATAAAAAAGATAACAGCAAAAGCAAAAAAAAAGTCTGAAATCTTCTTAATGTTAGCAAATGCATACTCAGAACTTGAAACAAAAGTTCCAATAACAACATCATATATTGATTATAAACTCTGTATAGAATGAGCTATCTAATAATGAACGTAAAGCTTCCTAGGAAATTATTTTAAATGACAAAGATGTGAATCAACTAATAACAAAGAAATTAATGCCAAAGATGTATAATGGACATTTAAGGAAAATAATTTCACAGAATGTGAGAACTTAAACATCATTTCCAATAGCGTGTGCTATTAATTTGTATCTATAATTAAATTTTTAAAAGAAACACTGTACAAAATATCTGACTTTTTCAACCATAACACTTAAAGTCTATATCCAATGTGATTTGTGTGGATATGTGCTAATTATTCAGTTAATTATATAGAAACATTCAGTGTGTATTTTTTTATTATTTAACACCCAGTTGAGCTATTCCCTTTTACTTATTGTCCTCATTGTTTGAACAGCAGAAATGAAACTTCAAAGCTTATTCCACTAGACCTTGATCTAATTTTGCGTTCTACTGAGTGCCGTTTATGATTAAGAACCTGAACACATGTTAAATGACAATATTGTCCCTTGTAATCTACCTTTAAATATACTCACATATTAAGCTTGCATAATGTATGTGTACTGTTATTTGTGTCAGTTTAGAAGTATTTCACAATTCTTAAAATTTCATTGCCCATATCTCATGAAGTGTAGCTGCATGTGTGTGTGTGTATGTGTGTAAACATTAACAGTCGTGAGTAGTTACAAAAATTGGGTCCATGCAATTTATAAAGTTCTCTGACCTTGTGTCATGCACTTACTTATGTGTCACGCCATATACTTGAAATGATGCAGAAACACAAAATAGTGAAGTTATAATATTCCAGAAAAGTGAAACAAGACTACCGACTATAGCATGCCTTGTAAATCATCTGTCATTAATCCTTTTTGAATATTTCATGTAAGTATGGGGTTTATAAATGTACCACAAAGTTGTAGGCTTGTGCTGCAGGAAACTGAGTTTAGTCTTATTAAGGAAAGAGAACTTTATGAAATAAATTTTTTAAAATTGAATTACGACAGTGAGCAGTGGCTCTGGGATAGGGGGTGGGAGTTAGTGACATCACAAGTATTAGAAAAAGGCCCTTGGAACTGACAGAAATTTTCATAATATTTTTATGATAGACAATGGGTCCTGGGTGCACAGATGAGAACAAATAGCTTTCTATGTGTAAGTGCATGCACATGTGTGTGTGTGTGTGTGTGTGTGTGTGTGTGTGTGTGTGTGTATTCATACCAGTGTACTGGAATTAAGATGGGCTTATAGTTAAATATTATAAGAATTTAGATTTTAAACTAGTATATAATAGCATGACTCCTAAAGATGCTTAATTGAAAGAAAATACTTGAAATAGTGGCAACATGAAGTGGCCTTTGAGTAAAATGCAACTTGTAACTTTCAAATCAGAACAGGGAGATGGCTATGTCAGTGCAGTGGGAGTCCATCCATGAGATGATGAGAGTAAAAGCCTGTGCATGGAATCTCTTTTTGAGAAAGATGGGGAAAACATAGATAGATATAAATTGTAAACAAAGCAGATACCTAGAGATTTGTGACAACTAATTATATAAAATATCTATCATAAGTTCCGAATTTGAATTTTTACTTTAATTAAGAAAATTACATTCCCCATCTTTTTTCCAGATTAGTAAGGAGAAATAGATATAAAATTAAGAGGATTGTATTACTTTAAGTCAGTCTCAGAGAAATCAGAAAGGAAATGCTCAAGAAACTGGTCCATAGTGCCACCTTGTGTTGATGATCCAGTTCTTCTTTTGTGTTTTGTTTTCAAAGACTAATTTTCATGATGTTGAACTAACTACAGAGAAGTAAATACAGATTATATTGCCCTAACTTTGAATTAGTCAGTTGAATCACTGAATACAGAGCAAATAAATATTTTAAAATAGCTCTTGTCAACCAGTAAGATTTCCTCCTTATCCTGTTGTAAATTAGTGCATTTTCTTTCTACTGGTCAATCCACTGCCATGAGATGAGGCATCCTAAGGGTAGAATCTCAGGGTGAATAAATATGTTGTTTTAAATCAATTATAAATCAAAGAAGGTATATGAAGAGAGTATGAAGATCTGATATAACACTGCAATTAATTTACATTGGATTATTTCTGTTTTTAAACTTACCTTTTAAATGGATGGAAATTACTCATTTTAACAACAAAAATGTGAATTTACTGTTTGGAGAATAGTTAAAATAGGAAATATCAAACCTAACTTTATCAACTTTTTTTTTATAATCAGGTCTTCAATATTTGAGCTAATAGTAGATTACTATTTCTAATCACAGTTGATTTAGATTTCCTTCCATTAATCCTTGGAGAGGTAGTAGATAAAAAATGCTTAAGAAAGACAATTTAGACAATATATACAATTCTTAATTTTAAAGCTACTATCCAAAATTGACTAGAGAACTATATGGCTTTGGATGCATTTGGATGCTGAAATTTTTTATGTATAAAATTCTGGTAGCTGATTTTTTTCAACCTTATCCACCCTTGTTTCAGTGACTGATTCATTTAAGCAACAATGTGCTTGAATATTTTTCTTTTTTTTGGCATTTTTCTTCTGTTGAATGAATTTCATGTTCTTTTTAAAAATTATTTTTAGTTGTAGATGAACATGATACCTTTATTTTATTTTTATGTGGTGCTGAGGATAGAACCCAGTGCCTTCCACATGTGAGGCGAGCACTTTAGCACTGAGCTAACCCCAGCCCAAACTTCATGATCTTAAATGTAGCCTGACATTAAATTAGAAAATAAATAAAATACATTATTTATTTAGAGTGTGGTTTTCTAAGATACTATGTCTATCTGTGAAATAAAGGCAGAATTTCTCAGATTTTAACTTATTCAAGTTAATTTTTTAACTTTTTAATTTAAAAATTAGACATGACAACGTATGTCTGGAATCTATATTCATTGTAATGAAACCAAGGTTTAGTGTGTTTTATTTTATAAATATCCACATATAGTTACAAATAAATATTTTTAAGTACATCTAAGTTTTAACATACAAGTTTTAAGTATACATGGATAAAATTTATAATACGAATTCTACTGAAAAGGTTGTACTTCATGAGATTATGGGATATGCAGATAATAGTATTTTACAGTCTATATTCTTAGAGGTATGGATAATGAGAATCAAGTGACACATAGTAATTATCTATGAGCAAATTATGTACCTAATAAGGATAATTTTAGTTTCCATATAAATTTTACTATAGGAAGGCTTCTTCCCTTCTAGCACTAAAGTCAAAAAAATTCATTTCTAGGGAGTTAGAGTATATTAATTGAAATTCCATACTCCTATGACCAGTTCAATAATATGCTTAATTATTGTCAAGGAATCTCAGTTATTCATAAAAGGTACTTTTCTAAAATGACAAACAAGGAGTTTTTCACTAACATGCAGAATGCCACGTCTTTCCTTTTATCATAAACATTTCTGTCATTACTTTGCGGAACACATATTTTTGTCTATTTGAAGTGCATTATTTTAGAGGGAAAGCTGCTCACCAGATTACAGAACATGAGCTGGCCAGTGGAGAACTTAACTGCAGAAGCCCACTACACCTAATTATAAAAGATGAAGGTTTGAAAATTTGCATAATTGCAACTATTGGTAGGGGTCGGTAACATATTTGCATTATCTACTTATGTTCCATACCAACACTTTTAAGCACCACTTAAAAAAAAAAAAGTCTGCTAAGTCAGATGCTTGTAGGTGTCAGAACATCATAACCTACAACATAGGCAATGCCTTTTTCTACCCACATCCCTGAGTTCCAATAGCTTTCTAAAATCAATTTTTAGATTTGGGTACTATTTCATTTTCCAAATTTTGAAAATAAACAATCATTTCATCCCTAGCTACATGTAGCTAGGGAAATGCCTAGTGCCTGAAAATCAAGTTCCAAGTACTCATTTGTGCTTTTTACAAATAATTGTTCCATTTACTATAATTCAGAGTAATTAATAATTACAAAGATGGCATTCACACCATGAAAGTGCAAACAGGTAGTGAAGAAGGGTGGTTGGCACCCATCACAAGAGCCTTTTTACTTTGGAGGCAGAAAGAATTCCAATATCTTAGGGAAATGAACATTTTTTTGTAGTGGCTACTGTTTTAATGTCTAAATAGCATCTGAAATAATTAAATCAGAAAATGGAAAGGCAGCTAAATTAATCAGAGTTGAGAATTTGCTAATAAAAGTAATGATGTTAATAGCTACCATTAATTTGGTAGATTCTATGTTCAGGGTTCAGGCACTTTAGATATATCATCTCTAATTCTCATTAAAACCTGGAAAGATAGATATTTTAGCACCGTTTCATAAAAAGAAGAACCTGAAGCTCAGAGAAGTTTGATAAGTTACCCAAGAGGTTATAGAAATTAAACCTGGACTTAAACCTACTTTTTTATGACTCTATGGTCTAGTTTTTCCACTATTTCATACTGCCCTTATCCCCCAAAATTACAGCTATATTTTATAAATAATACCTTCATGGCAGAGCTTTAATAATCTAGTTAATATGATAGATCATTGTTTCAACAATTTCTTGCTAGTAAAGATTAGTTGTCCTCAAAATAGTACAAAGTGCATTTCATTTATTTCCTCAGTTACTCAACTAATACTGACTCTGCTCTGTATCACTTGCTACCAGACTCAAAGAGGGAATATGAATTAGGAAGTGACCAGTGTCCCAGAGTACAATAATAAAACACTGAACATTATTGCACCAATTGTAAAGAACAGGTGGCTCTGTAGAACTTGCTTCATAAAAATAAGTAAACAAAGAAAAGTCAAATATGAATTTAGGGTGAAATGCTGTAGTGCACAAAGGGAAATCCAGAATTCTGAGGACTGGTAAGTTGCTAAAATGCATTTACTATAAGAAACCAAAATACTCTTACCTCTGCATTACCACCTTTCCTGCTCTCCTCTGTCCCTAGTAGATTTATCCATGACATTAGTTAGGCAACATTGTATGTATTTGGAGTGAACTTCTTAGGTATTAGAAGCATTCTAAGAGGGAACATTTAATTCTAGTTTATATGTAAAATGTGTCATGCTAGCCCTTTCGTTATCCATGGGATATAAAGCATTAGAGAAACAATTTTAGAAAGGAAGATGAGAAAATAATGATGATAAGAAAGAGAGAAAAAAGAAAAAAAGTTATTTCATTCCTACAAGAAGTCAGGCTTAGCAGAATAAGATTTTGTAGAGTAAAATGATCAATTTGTTACTATATAAATGTAGATGAAAGATAATTTATTCATCCATAATACTATATTCAAAAAGAAAAAAATAACAGCATTTGCTTACAAATCAAGCATGACAAGAAGATACATTTCCGCTAATTAAAATTGCTTGTGGCATGTTGGCAAGGCTCAATAATCAAAATTGTCACAGGAAGTGAGGTTGTTTTAGCTGGCTCTTTGTGAATGCACGTATTTACTTCCTACTGACAGTAAGCACTGAGTTTTCCCCTTGAACTGCCCAGGTTCCCTTCAGTTTCTGCTCTCCTGAGGTAACTTCCAAGCCCAGCATTTTCTGTAACTTGATTCCTCAGCACTTTCCAGGGAAGAAGGGTATCAGTGAGTCTCTGAGTTTCATTATTAACTCCTTGATCATAGTATAAATCACTTCATCATCTTCAGCTTTTTCAATCACAGATATAAAGATAAATTAAACAACGAGTTTTTTTTTTTACATATAAAGTTTCAACCACTAAATATAATAAAATCTTTGCTCAGATTTCCCAGTGAACATCAAGAATAATTGTGTGCATGTGTGTTTGTGCAGGCATATGTGTGTAGTGTTTCCTGTTGTATCCTCCTCTTGATAGTGTGAACGATGGTGGAAGGCTCTGCTTGTTTCTTTCTCACTGCAGATTTTGATTTGCTGGTTTTTGAACTCTTGACAAATTTGGTGACATTGTGGCTGATCCACTTTATCCCTGCTTTGTTTGGGCATAGTCTTGCTCTCTGAGGCACCACTATCCCATTTCCATTGACTTCAGGAGAAGGTTCATTAGGCCTGATCTCTCTCAGTCTTTTTTCTCCCTCCCCTTTCTTCTCTCTTCTCCACGCTGGACTCTGGGGCTCTTTATTCCTCAGGTCCCCTGTAGGTTAAGCCTAAGTGCTTATCCTCTTTTCTCTTTGACTCACAGTCAGCGTTGGCATCTGTATTCGGTAACCCTCCATATGAATAAATAAAAGCAGGTACCAGCCTCCCAAATCTCCAGGTCTGGCCAGACAAACAGCTTGAGATGCAGCTCCTGTCACAGCTTCCTGTCACCTTGGAGCAAAACTCCCCAATGCCATTGAGCTGCTTTTGACTACAACTTTTAATTCCCCAGTGTTTAAGTTTGCCAGACTCCTACAAAGCCTCTTGTAACCTACAAACAATTAACATCTAAGGAAAGACATGTTATGGACCTAAATGGCACAGTAAGGCAGAAGGAACGGATGTGTCTGTGCACAGGATAATTAAGGGTTTCTGTGGAGATCTTTAGGCTCTTCAGAGGGTCTGGTCTGTCAGTAGACGACTAGGTTCTGAGCCAGTTTGAGCAGTTGGATAGGCAATTTGCATTTGCCAAGATTTTCTCACTCCTCACTCTGTATATCCATGCTTCTTGTTCTATACAGAAATTCTGCATTTTTTAAAGTAGCGTGCACCTTTGAAATTCTTCCAAAATGATGACATTCTGAAAACAAACCTTCTGGTGGGGAGGGCTTGTGCTCTGGCACATTCAAAGTTTTCTTTTGCTTTTGTTTTCACACTTGAGGTTTAAACTAAGTTGGGCTTTTCATATTATCAGTTCACAAAACATGATCATCCATGGTGTATGTGGGTCCCCAGTGTTGCCCAATTGGTTGATTGTTGATTTATGTTTTAAAACTCCTTTTCATGTCTGCATCTAATCTCCACTTACCACTCCCTGAATAGGCAGCCATTTAAACGTGTAGCTTTTTACATGTTGTATTCCTGTGAAATGAAAATTACTTTATGTGTGAATAGTCTAATATAAATTCTATTGTTATATAGCTATTGCTTGCTTTTACCAGCTACTTTTCAGTACCCATCTTTGCATTTAGATATATTACTTGTTCACTGTTTTTAACTACTATATAATGCTTGTAGTGTGAACCTACTTCATTTTGCTTACCTTTCAGAGAACTGAGGTTTCACTCCTGGGATTGGGGAAGGTAGACAAATATCCTAAGGCTTGTTTTCTCCTTTTGTGTTTGCTCTTGGATTTTTTTTTTTCTGTGTCTATGCTAGGTTTAGGTCACATAATGACTTTATTTAAAGTTGAAAACCAAAAGGGAAATGATGTGATCAGAACTATGAATAATTTTGATAAAGAAAATTATAGTTTAGGTATTTTTCATACAATACATTTAATATTCTCTAGCTTAAGGATCTGTTCAGACTCCCTGGGTGCTAAGATTGGCATGTCTACTTACCAACTCTGTAAATTTAGCTAAGTTACTTAAACATTTGAGCATCAGTTTCCTCATCTGTAATATGGATATTAAAAATAATACAGTGCAGGTCAATCAAAAAGGGTAGATCATGCTGCTCTAATGCCCTTCACCCTGAAATCTGAAGTGCTGAAAATCACAGAAGCTATTTCTTGCTTATGTTACATATCCATCCGGGGTCAGCTATGACGCTGCTCCATGCCGCTTTCATCTTCAGTACGGAATCCAAGACGATGGAGTGACCAACAAATGGAAGACTTTTGGTTGCTGAGACAGAGGTGAAATAAAGCTTGAATTCCACACAATGGATTCAGTTCTCAGCCCATAGGTATCCTTCCTGGCCAAAGTTAGTCATATAACCCACTCCACACAAAGAGCAAAACAAACAAACAAAACTAAAAAAACCCAAACAATCAACCTGATTAAATGCCTAGAAGTGCAATGTTCAGGGACCATCAATTTTTAAGGGCTACTGTATGCCTTGCATGGTTGCTGTCAAGATTAAGGAGTTATTTCTCATCACCTGGTCAGAAGAGTTCCCAGAGCACAGTAGACATGGAATAAATATAAGCTATTGTTTTTATGCCTTTTACTAAGGCGTAAAGGGGCTCTCATCCTTTCCCAACACTCTCCTTGAACAATACGTTCTATTACTTCCAGATCAACCTCTCCACCCACATGCCTCCAGGAAAAAAATATCAATACTTTCTTCTTGTCTGAGATGGGCAGTATCTTGCAGTACTTTGATCTCATTCCATTTCTGTTGACCTACCTAGCGTGGGTTCTGCCTACGCTGCTGTGATAACTGCATTTTATCCCTTGGTTCTTCATACTCTACTGGTCTTGGTCACAGATAGCTCACAAATGTCTTTACTAAAGCTTCATTTAGATGTTTTAACATATAAATAAAATTATTGTCAAAACTAGCATATTTCTAAGAGCTAAAGGGAGCAAGAAGTGAAAGTTGGGCCTGTTTTAAGGAAATTGAAATGGATAGTCATGATTCTTTTCATTTCAGCAATAAATTAATGGACTATTTTAATAGCTCCCTCTGGCCACCAGGGTCATCCTGACCTGGAGACTCCTCACTTTTTGGATCCTTTGAGCATCATTTTTCCTAGGCACTTTCCCAACATCCTACTTCCTCCAGATAGAATTAGTAAATTTTTCCTTCATGTCCCCAAGGCAGCACAGCTATACTCTTAAGTTGTGTAGAAATTATTTATTTACATGTCTATCTCCTTTGTAAAGCTATGACGTTCTTGAATATAACAATCTCACTTTATTGTCTTTGTATCCCCCAAATCTATAGCATCCTGACACACAATAGGCAATCAATGTTCATGTCAAGGATGAATACCATCCAAGAAATGTAATACCTTAATTAAGGGTATCAAACCTTTAGTGTTTTGGGAAGTGAGTATTTCAAGCATTGTGTCAAGACAACTGGAGATAGATTTTGAGAAAAAGGGTATTTCAGTATTGTCATAAGATTTCCTGTCAATCTTGTTTATATTTGAAACCTGGTTTTAATCAATTGGCAGTATTTAGAGTCATTACTTTAGTAAGAATTACAGTAATAGGATAGTTTTATATGTTCTAAATCTGTAGATATTTTAATAACAATATTAATGATAATATACATCTTTAGTGGATTTAAGACCCTTTAAATAATCAACATTTTTTAAATTACTTTTTTTAAAAAAAACTCACCTCACTGCTAACAGAATTTAGTGCTAAAAAGCCCTTCCAAAAAAGAATGATGGTAAAACATTTTTAAAAAGCCAACATCTGCATGCCAGTTCTATATCCTCAATAGTATTCATTAGGAATTACGTTCTCTGCATTACAGACACCCGCCCCCCCGCCCCAGCCCTTTGTTTTTACCACTCTGGGCTTTTCTTTAATATAAGAGCCTCCTGAATGGCTTTTCAATCTCTAATCTCTGGTAACTTCAGCCCATGTACCTGTGGTCAGGTGGCCTATGATTGTAACATAGCAGGTAGGTAATATGTCTTCCTTCTAAAATATATCACTAAAATTATTACTTCATTACTACTATGAAAATATTAAAATTATTATTAAAAAATGAAAAGACAGTATGTCTATTCAAAACATTCATCGATTAGAACTAACTTTTCTCCCTGAGTCAGGTCCTACTATTCCCTGCAATTCCTGGCCTTCAGAAAACAATTGCCAGGATATACTATGGGTTCTCTCTCATAATTTTGTGTCTTGCTCATATAAACTTCCTTCCTTCCATCATCTTCCTAAAAAAGTCTCTAATTTTTTAATTTCCAACTTGAATGTCCCACTTTCTTTCCATTCCATTTATATAGTTTTTTTTCCAGTTTTGCTTAAGTTTATCTTTTATATTTCCAGCAGATTTAAATTTCTTTTGACAAAGATTTTAATGTCCTATTCACATTTTTTCTTTCTAGCATCCATTTAAACTTTTGCAAATTATAGTTACTGATTTAAAAGTTTTAATTTAAATAAATTCAACAGAATTAACTCATTATATTATAGCTCCAACTCTAGGTATTGTTTTAAAACTGAGGGATTTGGAAAGCAACTTGGGCTTTCATGGGTACTTAACTTTTTCAAATGATTTTACTCCAGGTCCATAATTGAAGAGTGAGGATAATCTTATATCTCAATTTCATTTTATTTCTATATAGCAACTTTTGTGGAAAACAACGATGGAATATGTATTACATAATAGGAACAGAATTTCCAAACTGGGCACATTGATCATGATCCACAAAACTGCTAATATTAGTTGGAGCTAAAATCTCCAAGAATCTTACTATAAGGTTATGCATAATGCCTATGATAGTGACATCTGGTGGCTCATAGGGAATGTTACATTAATCCACCACTTTTAACCTCTATCTGTATTTCTATTTTAACAAAGATAGTTGCTTTGTTCTTATAAATTAGTCCTAAAATTGTTTGATATGCGGCATGTACTTCCTGAGAAAATTAATATTATATTATAGATTTTTTCTGTAACATGCACAAGTTTAAATTCACATTTTCACTTACTAAAAGTAGGAAAAATGTAAAGATGAATTATTCTTATGCCTAAAATAAGTATGGGTAAGACACTGCACTTTTAGCACCTATAATCCATACCACTTTAATCCCAAACACCAACCACCCCTAATGACACTGATCCCTTAGAACATACATGTCATAATCTATCATTTATACATGGTGTGACTCATTGTGCTGGAAGAAAATCAAAAGATCAGAAGTTAGCGTTCCAGACCATCCCACCAACACTGAATTGTGTGACCCTGAGCCAGTCATGAAATTTTCTTGGTCCTCAATTTTCTCATCTGAAAGATTTCGGCCAGATATCCCTCATCTTGAGACTTATTAAAGACAGGGACTTAATAGACAGTGATGGTTAATTACAATGACATTGCTCTCCTCTGGTATTTGGCTTTTGGTGCATAGAGGATAGGTATTTTAAAAAATGATAATAAGGCTCCTTTAAATTCATATTCAGTATTCATATAACATCCATTACCAGAGCACCCAATGGGATAACTCAAGATTCCCAGGACCACTGGCAAAGAGCCAAAGCTATTACAGTCATAACTGTGAATAAATTAGAAACAGCTTAGGCTCAGTTCCTCACACTCAAGAATTGACTGAATATACCTGCTGCTCTCTCCCTATTTAGTGCTTTCCAGAGCCTGTTAGAGACCAGATTCATTAGGTTATCTAGACATTTGTCAAATATTTATGTCTTATGCTCCCTGCTAAACCTACTAAAAGGAGATAACTGGAATCCACATTTTTAACAAAATTCCCAGATGATAATGATGGCTATCTTGACATGCTACTTACTATATCTACCTAGACACTATGAAGATTCAGAGATGAATATCAGTACCATATAGCAGATAAAAGACACAGTTTTTTTTACAGAAGAAATTGAAAACTCAAGTGTCTACAGGGCCCACAAAGTAACTTAAAGGTTAAAAAAAAATACTGGCCAAGTAGGAATTAAGGGGACCTCTAGAGAGCATGCCCCATGCAAAGTAGACAGCCTTTAATTAGCTGTAGTGGTTGGTGCCAGGAGGGGAAGCTTCCCAGGGTTGCCCTGTTCTTTATAAAAAGAAGATGAAAATAGGATTCTTACATGAAATCTTCAATTTGTAGAAGTTGGAACTAATTCAATGCAAACTAAATGAAACACATTCGTAGGCTTCAAGTTTTTGTTCTCTGTGTTAGATCCAATTCTTATTTATGCCTTCTAAATCGCATTTCTCTCTTTTTCAGATTCATGGCATTTTCAGTCTAATGCATTTGACCAGCTGGGTTAATTTGCAGACCACCCTTTATAGAACCATCAGTCTATCCTTTATACTGTCATATTCTTTCAATTCTGTGTGAAATTTGCTGAAACTTTGTCCTTCTACATAGCGCTCTGGAGCTTTGTTCTACAAACCTTTACAAACATACTCTTTCCAAGTGCCCTTCACAACATTTTTCAAGCCTCCATTCATTCAACACATATTTTTATAGTTGGTAAACAAAATTACCAACAATAATTTCTGTTAATGAAAAAATTATCATATACAATTAGATTTTACATATAAATTTAAATGTTGAAAATCATTACTTATTCATTTTTAAGTGCCTATCACTTGCTTAACATTATCTCAATTAAAAGCAAATTTTATGTACATCTCTTCACTCTAAAGACAGGGTCAGAATTTAAAATGATAAGAATGACCTTTTTCCCAATAAGAAAGTAGAAAAGAGATTGTATTGTTAAGTATGTTCTCCCAAGCCTGCATCCTAAGGCAGCATAATAGGAAACATCTAGGCAGTTGGTAATGTGAAGGAATTTAATTAGAAATTCAGAAACTTTTCATAAAGTAAACACTATGTCTTATGCTAGGAGCTTTGATAACTGACCAAAGTAGCTAGCCAACAAAACAGAAACATTTTTTTTTTTATGTGTTTTACTAGTGGCTCAGCTGCGGTAAGTGGGGGAATAATGTATCCAGGTGATGTGGAAATATCTCAGGTTTCCTTGAAGACAAAAAGGAGGAAAATAAAAGCATTACTCTCACTAGAGATCCAAGATAGCAGTATGAAGTTTGAGGCACATCAAAGCACTATCCATCATCTCTAGGTATTTGAATTTGTCATCTAAAGGAACTTGGGGATTTATCGTAACCTGGAACACATCCAAAAGCCACTATTTCTGAATATATGACATATCACTAGGACTCATATCATTGTAAATGATATGACTCGATTAATTTGAATGAAGATAAAAGATATCTAAATTTTATGTCCTATAATAAGCATCATTTATATGACACATTAGTAGGATTTATTGAGGTTGATGATTTATTGAACCATAGCTATGATCATGATCTTATATGAGATATTGGAGAAAGAATAAAAATAAACACAAGAGATCAACTACACTCTGGGATAGATTAAACTTGACTTAAAGAATACAAATAAAGAACAGACATAAAAACACTTCAGTACAAGATAAGACTAAATAAGTTGGGTGTTTGAATGAGACTTGGCCCACTGAGTTATAAGGAAGTAAAGTGTCAGTAGCAATAGATAAGAAAATTAAGTAAGCTATTTTAATGTATCAGCAGAGTTTTCCAATTCATTCAATCATTTTACTTATTAGCTCAACAAACATTTGTTGATTGCTACTCTAAATGTGGATTAAAAAGTAACACATTCACATGGCTCTAAAATAATATATATATATATATATATATATATATATATATATATTAAAAGTCTCACTACTGTCCCAATTGATCTGTGCTCATCAGTGATCATTTTTACTAATTTATTTTATTTACTAATTTATTTTACTAAGTTATTTTTTATTGTGATGCAGTGGAATGCATCACAATTCTTATTACACATACAGAACACATTTTTTTCATATCTCTGTGTGAAAAATCTCCTTTAAGCATATGTAGGCAAATTTAAGAAAACAGTAATATTATTGAAGTTGTAATGACATTAGTATATAAAAGGCAGCATCTTATTTCACTGGTCTTCATCTCACTTTAAGTATTAAGAAGAGTTCCCTGTAAATAGAATTGTATTCCACATGAATTTACCATTATATAATGCATCCTGTATACATGGATATGTGGTAATATCAATTTCTTACTAATATCAACAGTACTAATATAGTTGTAAAAATAATCAATTCTAATATTTTAATAATAATTACATAAATTTGTATTGGTTCAAGGGAAAAGAGGATGGGGAAGGGGATTGTGGGGCATAAGCAGGTGAGAACAATAGAGGTGATGGGAGACAGAGGACCACAGGAGTGGGAGACCCTGCTCTGAAGGCTGCCTGCTAGAGACAGAGCATCTCCTTCCTCCCACAGGAAATGTGGCCTTGAAAATAAAAGTTTATTATCATCAAACTGCAAAAATTAAAAATCTAACTATCTAACTATCTTGATTGTCCATAAAATAGAAAAATATTTTTAAGAGTGAACAATATATATTTCAGAAGAGGTACTGATTGTTTGATCCTGAACATACGTACACACCTACAAATATATGTCATATATAAGTAAAAACGTTATATCATACATGATTATGTATGGGTATATAAAATAGATTTTTTTTTTACACTTTGGTATATATTATTTCTCTTGGTAACATCCCCTAATATAAATCATAGCATGAATTATCCTCCATTTCGTTTGAAGCCAATTTTAAGGAACCCCAATGCAACTAATCTTTAGGGAGAGATGACAATCTTTGGCTATCCATTACTTGCCACTATAAATTTTTTCCTCATAATAACCAATTTTTTTTTCCTATCTTAATCTCTTGTTGGTATTAAGTTGTGGATCATTACACAGTCAAATCGTTAACTGAATCATGTCATGTCCCATGGAGTTTTATCATGTTTAAATTTTCAAAACTTAACTTCATGTAGGCAAATGAAAGGTATTTTAAAAAAAAAGAAGAAGAAGAAGAAGAAAACCAAAGCTCAGGTTCTTCCCAAGCTCTGACAGCTTGAAAGGAACTCCAACAGAGAAACAGAAGTAAAATGAAAACTCCTGGAGCCTTAGCCCGCCCTTGCAAGACTCTAATTGGCAGCCTACATAGGGAATTTGTCTGTCATTCAAGTACTTATATACTCTTATTTCCTGATTAACTTTGAAAATATAAATGTTGTTTGATACTGCATTTTGTCTCAAAATTAAAATAACATTAGTTTGATATTTTACATCAGTTTGCATGTATTTTAAAACACACTTTCTATATATTTTATTTTTATCTTTCACTAGAACAATTGTTTTAATATCCACCTCGGACCCTAGTAGGTTTGCAAATGAGATCACACTCATGAGCTTTTAATTCATGGCTCATTTAGTAAATTTATTTTTTCAAAAATGTCTCTTTGTAAATGTAAAATATTTCAAAGCCCTTCTATGCAATATGAGAGCATAATAAGAATAAGCCTGACACACACTTATGAAAGTCTATATGATTCTGTTTTACTAAAAAAAATGCTCCTGCTTTAGAAGATTTCAAAGAACTTTAAAATTATTGTGTTTTAAAATTTCATAATCTTGAGAAGGATCAATATTATTTTAAAGAATGTGTGACTTCTGAAAGCTCAGAGTCAGTGTTGGAGCTCAAAATAGAACCAATGAATCTTGGCTCTCAATTTGTGTCTCTAGCTAACCACATTAACTGGACAATTTTCTTTCATCTGTGTATTATTAATAACATAATATCCTGTGACACAACAGACTAATCACCTCTTTGGAGAATTACCCTGGAGTTATGTGGTATATGATTTTAAAGACACATTATGTGCTGATATATACAACTTATGGACTGTCCTGTGGTTAAATGATTGCTGGCTATTTAGATGAGGTTTTCACTTCTAGTAGTCTTAGATTTATAAATATATATGGGCCACTTAGAACAATGATACATCTTAAATTTATACAATAGCATTATTTAAGAAGTTCCAGTTATCTCATACTCAGAAAGCGAATGAAATGGGAGATGGTTTTCATATACTGTCTTTATTTTAGATTTAGTTTAACTGAGGTATGGACTGAATAAGACTGCTTCTGTATCCAAAGAAAATCAGTATTAAATAGGACTGTGAATGCAGACTATTTAACTTCCAAACAAGGCCAATGGATTTTACAATTTATATAACATTTGATAGATGTTATGACTGTTAGGTATTCAAGTCCCTAATTTCCTGCATTTCACTACACTGCAAACTCTTCCCTACATTAGCGGCAATGATAATGTGCTCCAGAGTTTTCCTTTTGTTTCACTAGTTTTAATTTCATCTATACCTTAATGAAGGCTTTTCTCTATGGTCTCTCCTTGAACTTCTTTCTTTCATTCTGTCATCAATTCCCATGGCTTCAGTTGGTGCTTGCATGAAGTTCATTCCAACATCCATAGCACTAGCTTGATCTTCCTCCTCAGATGTAACCATTTCCTCCTGGATTTTCATTATCAGCTTCAAATCAGCATGTTCATAGCTTTCCTTAGCTCTTTATTTTTGAAGGTATCAGCCCCACATATATATCTTCAGGACGTACTCCATGATGCCATGCACATAAATGGACCATTCTTTTCCAGATCGCCTTCCCTTATATTTTATGTTTTTTATTCCAGCTAGGTCACAGGCTCATTGTGAAAAAGGTCTTACTTGCCTTTGTTATCCTGGTATATAGTACACTGAGGCTCCTGGCACATGCTCAATAAATTTTTGGTGAATGAATAAATCATTGATAAAGGCCTGATTTGTTCTGAGAGCACATGAGATAAAGAAAGAAAAATAACTTCACCTTGATTTTAAAAATATTTTCAGAGTATGAAATGTTAAAATCCACTGTATTAATATACCATTGTACTCTCTATCTTTATAATGTAGTTTTAGGATAATTATTTTAATTGAATTATATTTGCTTAATGAGCACCTTTGACAATAGGTGTTAGTCTCTTTTTAAAAAAATATTATCTTTTAGTTGTTGATGGCCTTTATTTATTGATTGATTGATATGTGGTGCTCTCTCATATATATATACATATATATGTATGTATATATGTATATATATATATGTGTGTGTATGTATATGTGTGTATATATATATGTATATCTCCCATATGCTAAGCAAGCAAGTGTTCTACCACTGAGCCACAACCCCAGCCCCAGGTATTAGTCTCTTAATGCCATTTTTATAAAGTGATGCCATTCTATTAAAGTTTATGTTACTAAAGTGTTAGGTATTTATAATTATGAAGGAAATACAATTGAGACAAAAGCATTTCCAATCAAATAAGATTTGATTATCCATTAATACTAAATGGGAGGTTCATGACCTGAGCCTAATGGGCCCTTTACAAGTTGTAGTGGACAATTAAGCGACTCAGCAGTGAAACTGACATTGAGGAGCAGATTTTGCCTGCCAGCCGTTCTCAGGGTTTGGATTTCACTGGATCATGTTCTGAAAGGTCAGCGCTGGCCAGATGACCAGTCCAGAAACTGCAGATGGCAATGCGGTCACCTGACCACTCTGGGGCTCCCCAACCTGCTGCACAGACTCAAGTTCACTGAAAGGTCACAACAGGCTTTGTGTCACTACTCTGGAATACCATAATTCTTGAGAACTCTCTTCCCTATATTATGTGAGATAAAATACACTTTGGTCTTCCAGTCAGAGGATAAAATTCACTACTGTCACAAGTGCAAGCTAGCAGTGTAGCCACAGGGAATCGCACAATGTGGGACATCTTTTTTTTTTTTTTCCAGAGGAATTCTATAAATGAAATGGTATTTAAATACGCATCAGAAATTTTGGAGATATATATTACCAGCCTTTAAGTCCCCAAAATGCCAATTATAAGCTGTATTTCCTTGAGCTAGTCATGGTATCTCCTTGAACTTCAATTTTATTTCCAGCTATAAAATGGAAAACATAGTATTGTATCTCTCTTGCACTTCCACTTCCAACTTTAGAGAGTTAAGAACAGAACCTGCAAGTCACTGACAAGCTGGTGATATACAAACACAGTGTCCACTCTCTTTCTCTTTGGATATGTGGTTTTTAATATGAAGTTCTCAGGGAATAGGTGAGTAAAAAAATTATTTTCTCAATTTTAAAGCATGTGTATTAGGCTCAGTGAGTAGATGAACTATTTATTATATCTTAACCCTTTTGAAAATAGGCAAAGAGGAGGAAAGGATGACCTAAACACATCTCTGGTCAATGATTCTCTAGCAGGAAGACAAGAGTCACTTTAACTTTGACTATTTTAACTCTTTCAAAGTTAGAATTAAGAAATGTTTGTTTGAAATTGGCTTGGAACTATTATAATATTTATGTTCAAGTAGCATTTTAAAATTATGATAGTAGTGTAAATGGGAGACATTTGAAATGGAATTAGAGAGAAAGAGATGGAAGCTCAGTATTAAAATACAACTGTAAACAGGATACACTCACATAATATCTTTCTGGCTTTTGTTACTCGTCCACAGGCAGGCTAGCTGTATTGTAACTGTCCCTGCCTTAGCAGGATGTTTGGTTTGCCTGTTGCCCCATCTCTTACCCAATACCCACTTGGAGTATGCCCAGACTAGGAAGTGCTCATCCATACACAAGAGGGAGAAAAAGCCAGGCTCACAGGTGGTTCTAAAATATAAAACTATGAGATTATTTTCCCAGAGAAGTGTCTCAAGAAAAATCAGAAATGGATTGCTCACCTGCAAACCAACTCCTACTACGTCTAGACAAGCCCTTTGCAATGCTTCTGCATTTGTGCCCAAGTATGGTTAACAAACAGTTACTACTGGAAGTCAAGAGTTCAGCTTGATTTAAATTGCAATGATCTAAAGATGGAGTGAAAATATTTTAAGTGTGAAAAAGAATTATTATTTAATAAAGTGGTAAATCATGTATTTGACATATAAATTTTATATTTTAAATGTTTATTTTACATTAAAAATTCTAACTAAATTTTTGTTGAATGGATGGATTATATCAATTTATTTATTTATTTTTTATTGGTGCACTAAAATTCGGTGTGTCATCCCTGTGCAGCACAAAACACAACTTGATTAATCTCATTCTCCAGTACCTCTTCTCCTGTCACCCCTTGATCCTCTGGCTCTACACTACTGGTCTTCATTCTATTATTGTATTTTAATTAGTGCATTATAATTACATATAAATGTAAAACAATTGAGGTGCGTTTGTAAATCCACATTGCACACTGTGGTCCATTGTGTTTCCCAGTATGACCCCATGCCCTCCCCTCCTCCATCTCTCCTCAGTCCCTTCTTCTAGTCTATTGGTTTCCTTTCAATTTTTTTTTTGTGTGTGTGTGAGATTCCTCTTTCATTCCTGAAAAATAATTTTAAGGTATAATTTTCAGAAATATTTTACTAAACAAATCAAGTGTAAACTAGTGCTTCCCTGTAGTATCCAATTTTATTTTTCTGTGCTGCCTCAGCTTAGAGAACACAGGTATCTGTCTTCAGCTATTACAGTTTTCTCTTCAGGTTCTGAGGGAAAGCAGATGTATAGTCCTTCCAGCTTCTGGTTGGCTGAGTGGAGCTCCAGGTCCCAGGAAATGGATAGAATGTGGGTTTTCACAGTTGATGCAGAGCAAAGGGAAAGGCAAAGTGCCACATTTCCCTGTTGCTGGTGACCAAGTAAACCTTTCTGGTTCCCTGGAGCAGAAGCAAATTTATCAGTCAGTCAACACAACAGTAAATACATCAGTTGTTTCCTAGAAACTATAGGGTTAGAATTTCTGCTTTGTTTTTTGGAAAACTTGAGGAACAGGCAGTATTTATAGCATCTGGGGGAGAGATACAGTCTTAGAGATAGAAATGGAGAGTTGTTGCCATTTCTGTAAGGGCCCTCTATCAGTGAGTGGGCCCTTAGCATTCTGAATGGTTCTGTTCTTTGTGTAGCACCTGCTCTGCTGTTGGTTTCTAAAAACTATGTCCACACATATGTGACAAAAACTCTCCTCTTTCAGCGTGTCTTATTTATTTGTTTGTTTTAATTATGTACATAGGACAGCAAAAGGCATTTCAATTTATTGTACACAAATGGAGCACTTCTTTTTTCATTTTTTATTTTTTATTTTATTTATATATGACAGCAGGATGCATTACAATTCTTATTACACATTTCTCTGATTGTACCCGATGTAAAGTTTCACCGTATGTGCAGTCATACATGTACCTAGGGTAATGATGTCCATCTCATTCCACCATCTTTCCTGCCTCCATGTCCCCTCCCCTACTGTACCTCCCTTTTGCCCAAAGTTCCTGCACTCTTGCCATGCCCCACTCCCCCCCCCATTATGAATTGGCATCCACTTATCAGAGAGAACATTCGGCCTTTGGCTTTTTGGAATCAGCTTAATTCGCTTTGCATGATATTCTCCAACTCCATCCATTTGCCTGCAAATGTCATAATTTTATTCTCTTTTAATGGTGATATTCCATTGTGGATATATACCACAGTTTCTTTATCCATTACCCAGCTATCCCATTCCTTGGTCTTTACTCAAAGGAGTTAAAATCAGCATACTATAGTGATACAACCACATCACTCTTTATAGCAGTTTAATTCACAGAAGCCTAATTGTGGAACCAAACCAGGTGTGTCTTATCTTCCAAGTCTCACTGCACCAGGGACCTGGATTCCTGTTTCTGGCTTTGACATTTCCATTTCCATATGGCACCCATACACCTCACCACTTGCACACCGTTTCTGCTTTCATTATGTTCCACAGTACCTCAACTACCAACAACCCTTGCTGCCTGATTTTTTTTTTTTTTTTTTTTTTTGGCCTGGAAGGAATTTTAGGGGGAAGCTGTAGACAAACTACTCCCTAAGTCTTCTATTCCATACTTCAGCAGCCCAGGGGTATTCAGTTAGGAAAGGTGTGCTCTGTATGTGTGAAAGGGCTCCTGTGGAAGTCACTTTAGAAACATGTGAAACACACACAATTCTGTCACCTTCTTACTCTCTGGAGCCAATCCTCATTTTTTCCCTGTCCAGGTGTCTGCACAGTCTCACATGGAGCCAAGCCTGACTTGCAGGGTCAAGCTGTCCTTTCATAGTAGGAAAAGGCTGATGAAAATCCTTCACACAGAGGTGTTAAGAGCTTAATGATGAACACTCCCTTGAGTATCTTCATTTTGAAAGAGATTGCCTGGAGAGGTTATTGATTTACACAGAGAAATGGATTTCTAATCCTGGAATTTCATCCGAAGAAGGGAAAGAAATTTACGTGGGTGGGGATAGAGATGGTTTTGGGGGAATTACTCCAGAAATTAAATAGAAGCATCCACCTGATTTGCCCCTGATGAGGTGGCCCAGATTATGACAGTGCCTTTAATACCGATGTAATGATAACCTTTGATGGAGAAAGTAGAGAGGAGAAAGGAAAGAAAGAAAACTACACATACACAGTAAGATATCCCTCTACAGCAATACAAAGGGAAGAGAGCATTCCATGATGCCCAGCACTGTGAGTAAATGCATATTTAGGCAACATTTAGATTAATTCGGTATAGTTCTGTAACTCTGTAGTTTGAAAACAGAACTATATTAAAATAAATTTATATTATCCGCAGCACAAGATAAAACTTAATTTAAAAACCCACTATCTAAATTGCAGAATTAGTCATCTAGAGCATCCTTCTCTTGAAAGTATCTTCACGGATTGTGCTAGGGATGGTGAATCAAACCAAAACCAGGATGCTCTAGGACAAAAAGAGATCATTATAACTGGATATCAAAGACAAATTTAAGGTATAGTGACTTTGTATATTGTTGAGCAAGTCAGAGATGATTATAACCAGCAATAGTATTGATATTTATTTATTTATTAGTTGCTCATGACAATACAATGATCGTGACATATCATACATTTGAATCAAATGGGGTATAATTTCTCATTTTTCCAAGTGTACAGGTTGCAGAATCACATTGGTTATACAGTCACGTTTATACATACAGCAATACTAGTGTGTATTTTATTTTGCTGCCCTTCCTATCCCTCCTGTATTGATATTTATTTAAGATAAATATACAAGGCCATTCTAGATCTTTACTTTGCTCAGTAGATGACCATCCTATGAAATGATATCAGCATTTTGGAAAGAAGTAAGAGGAGGCACAGAAAGTTGATAGACTCACCCAGAGCTCTTCACTAAGCAAGCATCAGGTGCAGAAACTAGCACAGCAGTTCCGTAGTGTTAATTTTGTATATTCTAAGGCTGCATATTTTAATGGAAGGTTGTCATAAACTTTGCTGTGCTTTTTAATAACCTTTAATCCACCCTTCTATTTCAGTACTGTGGCAGTTAGTTCCTGATGGCATAGTCCAAACAATGGTAATGACTCACAAATCCTTACAAAGTTTTGCAAATCCTACAAATCAATACTTCAAAGAGGGTAAGAACCAATTACTTTGGGGATTTAAACTAATGAAAAGTGATTGCTGAAAGAGAGAGAGAAAGAAATGAACTTTTTTTGTTATTTGTTTTTTAATTAAATCACTGCAATTAGTGTTTTAAAATTCATTGTTTTTGAAGTTTGGAGGAAACTCTGAAGAGCGTTATATCTCTCACCCTTACTTTGCAGATGTGGAAACCAAAGCTGAAAGGCATTAACTTACTTCACTCAAGGTAACAAAGTGGTATGAAAATTGTTTTCCAAGAAATAGCTTAAAGGGTCACTAACTAGTGTGTTTTGGGGGAGTTTTGATACAGTTAACTTGGGTTAACCTAGGTTACTCATATGAGTGGTTAAAATAGGCATTTCACTCTTCATCATTAACGTTCACCCTTTGGAGCTACTCGGGCTTTGTCTTAAGCTCTGGATCATCATCGTCCTCACCTGACAACAAGCTGGCCTTTTAGGAAGTTGTCCTTCTGTGTCCTCCCAACTTCATTTTTATCCTTCTCTGAAGAATGAAAGGCTCTTTATTATCTAGTATTTTCTTTGTGTTATTTTTTGAGTGTCTCATTTGTAGAACCAGCAAAGAAATTATGGATTAAAATACATTGTTAATAAATTTTGGCTTCTTTACCTGCAATCAACCCTAGTTCTATATTTACCAACCTGACTCATAGTATTTTATATAGTTTATATATTTTCATGTGTACATAAAATAACATATATATATACTAGTGAACACCTATTGATATAGTTAAATGCATATATATTTGTGTGTGTGTGTGTGTGTATGTGTAGAGAGAGAAAGAGAGAGAGAGAGAGAGAGAGAGAGAGAGAGAGAGAGAGAGTTAAAAAGGCATGTTTTCTCTTTTCCTGGCACCAACCTAGAGCAAGTTCTCCCTGATTTTTGCATTTAAACATTAGCTCCAATTCTTGGTGGATAATTTTGCAAAGTATTTCTGTCCCCTTGACTCTCTTGTTTCTTATTGTGGGAATTATCCACATAGTATTTATTTTTCAGAGTCATCTCAAGGGTAACATATATATGTGTTTATATAAAGGGTCTAGCTCAATACCTGGCCTACAATAAATTTTCAGTAAATATTTTCATTATTATTATTATTATTATCTATGTCTCTTAAGTCCTGATTTTTCTCACTAGCATATCAAAAAAAAAGTTTTATATGTAGCACTGAACAACTTGATTTTAAAAGTAGAAAACAGGCACAATGTACAATGATCCATATGCAACTGTTGCATAAGGGGCTCAATAAACGGTCAATACTATAGTTTTGTTAGTCAATGGAATTGTTGAACAAGGCTCACTTTGAACATTCCCCAGCTGCTCTAGCTTTTAATTAGGCTAATCAGCTTAGCTCTTTATTTCTGAGAGTAATATTTCTGAGAGTAATGTAAAACCAGCAATGATATGGAAATCCCAGTTCTGCCTGCATTGACCTTTGTGGCTTTGGCTAGGTCATTTATCATCTGTAAGACTCAGTTTCTCAATCCTGGAATGAAGTGTCTACGGGAGATCGTAAACATACCTTTCATCAATTACATATAGAAGTCATTTCTTGGATCCATAATGTGAGTGAATGCCATAGGGCAATTGCCATTTCCCACAAAGGCATGGGACCACAGCTTTCATTTTGAAATCTAATGAGAAATAATCAAATCAGACTTTATTTTCCTGTAAAAGTGGCACATAACACTTGAAAGTCAAATATTAAATATCTCTGCTTCAAATAAAGTCATTAATTTACTGTATTTCCCCACTTTTTCATTTAACATGTTGGAACAACCTTAAGTTAAAAGGCTGTGCATACATTACTTAGTGAGAACTTCAATGTAAGTAATTTGTTTTGTTTTGTTTTTAAAGTCACGGCATTTCTTTCTTTTTTTTTTCTTAGTGTCAGCCTAGATTTTCTTTTATGTGGAACCACGGTGAGACATATCTGATGAGCCTTAATGCAACACAGTGTTGTTATGAAAAACCATTTAAGATTTACCATTGCTTAATACATGGTGTATTGCGACATCTATAGGACATTGTGTGTAATGAACGACATTTAGCTAAAACCAGGTTTCTATGGGTGTGGTATGCTTTTGGTGTGAGAAAAACGCATTACATGAAACAGGAAAACATAAATTGAAATTTAAGACTTAAGGTGGATGGAGTCTTCATAAAGAAATAAAGATTTCCAGAATATATTACACTAAATAAATAGCTTCAAAAGAAAGGGAATTTGGGAGGAAGAGAGCAATTTCCATGGTAACAATATAGTGGGGATTTTTATTTTTTTTAAGGAAAAATAAGGTGAAGAACCAAAAGAAAAGGGATTGTCCAGAAAGGAGAATACACTTGACAAGCAAATAAATAAGGCAGAAATATATCTTTAGCTGAAATATATGCAAAACATTATTTAATTTTCTGTAATACTGAAATCATTATAATTACAGATACATTGTATGTTAGCTATAGAAATTATAATTACTAACTTAAAATTTATTTCAAAGACATATCTGAATAAAAAGGGGCCACACAGAATGTAGAAAACTGTGGAATGTTGGTGAAGGGAGTGATTCAGATGCTGGGGTTGCTGGAACTTCTCTGGACCTTAGTTATTTTTATCCATAAAATGAGAAGAAATAACAAGACAATTTCAAAGGCCAAATCCAGTTCTAGCTGTTTCCAACTACAACTTTAAAGTCATGGTGATTTTCTCTTTAAATAATTCTGTGATTGCTGTTATTTGCTGTGCAACCTGTACAAAGCCCTTAACCTGTCTGTATCAAGGTTTCCCCCGCTTGGAATTTCGAGTGTGTAGACTGCATGACCTCTAAATTGTCATCTCTAAAATATAATTATTCTTAAACAATATACTATATTCTCAAGCCCAGTTTAGGCCCAAAATGATTTAAAATTCTACCTTTGAGTAGAAATAAAATACACAATAGACTCCCTCAATGCATAAATAAAAAGACCACTTATATTAAACGTGAATCATTCTCCAAATATAATTATATGTGCTTCAAGTGGGTATTTGATGTTCAAGTGGATATTGCATGCACTGTGCCTACCTTACCTGTCCTGTTGTTTTGTTGATAATTGGGGACAGCAACACAAGAGGTAGCATGCCCCATAGGGTTAACCCTTTCCCTAACCTCTCTTGATTAAGCTTAGTGTTTAGGCAGAGACATTATGTAGAAAGGACTCATCTACACTGTTTTAGTTTAACTCCCTATATTCTCCAAAATTTTTTACAGTTTAAGTTGCACCTGTTAAGTGATTGCTCTAAGATTTAAAAAATGTAATTAAATACATCTTTCTTATAGCTGTTCTGGAAAAAGACACTTTAATATAGCAAATCTACACTAGATGTAGTTAAGCTTGACTACGTCCATTTTGGAGAAAGCTACATGTTAAGATAACTTCTTTATATCAACAAAAGAGAAACTTCCACTTGATATTTTGACTTGAAGCCAAGCTTACAATCTTCTCAGTAGTAAATTAAAGACCAATTTTTTTGAGTACATATTGTATGCCAAAAAGTTACGCTAAGAAATTGTACTCAGTGTGCCATCTACTCTTTATAATCCAGTGAAGGATTTTTTTTTATAAATGAAGAAAACAAAGCTGTGAAGTTTAGCATATTAAGCTTAAAGCTGAGTTAGAGTATCATGAACTCACCTTTGTTCTGTCTCTCATTGTGTGTGTGTGTGTGCCTACACATGTGGCATACACATATGCATACACACAGGTTCACTTTGATTCATTAAACAATATACTATTGTCAGTAAAAGTCCATTCATTTTTACCCTATTTGATTTATAGGCTAGTAGTCAAAAGTGAGTTTAGAATTTCTATAGAAAAAAAAGGCTTAGTTAAGTTTAAGGTTAACAGTTTCATTTTCTATCTGGTATGGTTAGTTTACCATGAGTTCCTACTGATGCTTTCAAAGCACATCCATTAATGGGTAGATTATGGATCTGAAGTCAATGAAACATCTGTTTCCCCAACAGTGAGAAACCTTGTTCCTACCATTTACTACCTATCCACTTAATTGTTCTAGTATGCTTGTATAGCAGTATCAGAGTTATTAGCCTATACCCTGGGAAGCAACTTTATCAACTAGAGTATAGTAGTAGTATGTAGTTTCTTTTGCTTTTAGCCCTTCATGCTCTATTCATATTCAAATATCTATACCGCATATTTATAGATATGTGTTTTGGTAAAGATTAATATAAAAACATAATTCTTTGCTCTGTAAGCCGGGAGGGCCTCGAAAATTGAAATCCCAGGAGCAACAAGCACACTCAGAGCCTAAATCTTGGTTTCTAATACCATTCTACAGTAAGTAGAGCTAGTGCTCTTGGGGGAAATGGCTTACAAAAATAAATGCAATACTGTAATTCAGTAACTTTACAGACCCAAGGATGAGGGAGACTTCATGAATATATTCATGGATATTGAAAATTGGTGTATGAGATATAAGGATTACAGATAAATGGCATAAACCTATATTTCTTATGTAGAACGATGGAAATTTATCTTTCTACATGGAGAAAATTAATCAGCATGCCTAATTTATATCATCCAAACAAATAAACAAGAAGGCTAGAGTTGCATATGCCTGTCATCCCAGTAATTTGAGATTGAGGTAGGAGGATGGTAAATTTGAATCTAGCCTTGGTAATTTAGTGAGACCCATCTCAAAAAATATAAAGGGCTAGGGATACGTAGCTCAGAGGTAGGGCACCCTTGGGTTGAATCCTCAGTACCATCAACAAACTCAAAGTGGACTAAAGATTTAATTTAAAGGTAAATTATAATGTATTAGAATCACATTCAGAATAATCTTCTAATGTTATGGTCAATTAAGATGTCTCAATAATACCTGAAAACAGAAAATCATGAAAGGAAAATAAACAAATTTGACTATATTTCAAATAATCACCTAAAAAATACAAATGCACATATATAGAGAAGACATTTGCAATACCCTAAATCAGCCTGATGGCAAATACAAATAAATTCTCTAATCAACTAGAAAATTTAGGAACTCAATCAAAAATAATGGGCAAGAGTTACAAAGATCAATGTGCAGAAGTGAGGCTTGGGTTGTTAGTAGGTATTTGAAGAGATGCTGAAGCTCATTAGTTGTTTGAAAAAATAAGAGTACTACTTTCATGTCGAAGCAATTAAAAGCAATTGTTAACAAAGTGTTGGTAACATGTACTGCTGACTGTGTGGTGCTGGCTGGTGTGGCCATGTACCCAGCATTTTCCCAGAGCCTCTCCTCTCTTTATTTTCTCTCCTTCAAACAAACTGACCTGTATTAGATGCCAGGATAGAATCGATGTCCTCATGGTGCTTACATTCTAGTAGGAATACAAAGGTCTGTAAGTTAGCATCATAAACGTCCGAGAGGCAGGGCTTGGATAATGAAAAGGCAAAAATTTGGAAAATACACAGATTAGGCCTTATGAAGCCCAATGAGAGTGTACCATATATAAACTGTGGCTCACAACTCCGATCATCTTACCATCGTGAGTCTAGCTTTAGAATTTTATAATGGATCATGAACCCCAACAAGATTTTAAGACATTAAGGAATAAGGGCAGACCAGGAACATATTTTTCAGTCAGTATAAATGAGGCAACCATCATGAAAAGCTGAAAAATATAACCAAGTTTGGTTCCTGCCAAGCAACAAAAATCTAGGTGACTAGAGCTCCTAGTGTCCTCAATGGTGGTGCTATCCTGGAAAAATCTAAGACAACCTCTCTAGCCACAGGATTATGCCCAAAGAATCCCCTGAATGAAATCTAGTGCCTATTTAATTTATAAAAAAAAAATCCAAGCTTTATAATCAGAGATGTGCTATTTTTTCTTCAAATAAAGCATTGTGTCTACAAAGTACACAAGAATGCCAGCACCACCACATGCCTGCTTTTCCAGGGATGCACGCACAAGGAAAACTGGGCTGAAACCATTCCACTAGGCATAACTTGAAGCAGCCGGATTTCCAAATAAGGAATTACTTTCATTCAAGACAGCAGTTGAAGAAATGGATGTACCTGAATATCTAACAGTCCCGTGGTGTGCTTTAGTTTGTGTGCTCTGTAATGTAGAACACATTCTGGGTGGCTACTGATGTGAATTTCCTTCCTTGTGGTACTTTCTTCTCCATATGTGACTAGTAATTTTTGTTACAAGTTTCCTGCATTGGAATGCTTAAGCTTTAACCATTTTGCTATATACAGTCAAGAAAAATTCAGATGAGGAACATATGTAACCTGAAGATTGTGGATCCTGAGAAATTTTGCTCCTTCATTTCCCAAATCTTTGAGCTGTGTCTTTGGTTGAAGAATTTTTGAAGCTGTTTCTATAGTTAAGGAGTTGTATTGTGTTTTAGATACACATGTGTTTGGAATCTTGTAAATGTGGGTGAGGAGTAAGGATGTATGACAATCCAAAATAGTGATAAAGCGTGCAATAAATTCAAAATGTATTCTTCACCTGTCATCTATGGTGTGGGAATCAGTTATCTCTTGGACTATGTCTGAGGAAGGTTTTTTGCAAAGATGATGTGAACATAGGAAGATCATGATTGGCAGACAATCTCAGTGGCCCATGTTGGTTTCAATGTCAATTTTAATCTGATAAACTTGATCAATAAAGTTCTCTTTTGAGAGAAGAATACCATATGATTTAATCAATCCACTGTTAAGTCTAAATAGATTACACTTAATTTGAGCTAACTTTGCCAGGTTTTAATTTCTTATAATCAAATAATCACTAACTTGACAAAAGCATAAGAGGAAAAGGCATCACTGAGTACTACTGTCCAAAGTGCCTCGCTTGCTTCCTGTCGAGTTCCTGAAGAACTCTGTTGTGATTGTTCAAATTAACAAATTAATCCTCTTTTTCTCTTTAAAGGAGTAATATTTGTTATGCTGTGTTTTCACTTAGATTTTTACAAATTAATAAAGTACAAGACCATACATTCTGGCAAATGTTTAACAGATGCCCAAAGTAAACTTTATTCTTTTTTTTAGTAAAAGCACCTAATGAAGTGAATGATCAATGGTCACTTAATATTCATTCCTTTCAGAAAATATTCACCTAAATTAACTCACCTATTAAAAACCATCCTTTTGAAACTAAATAAATCACTTTTGGGTCATAGGTTGACGACTGAGAAACACATACTTGCTTAAAGAATTTCCTTTGGTCCTTCCTCTCTTCCTTTTCTGATATAACCCACTACTCTGATGTTATGACTTTTACTGTTATCTCCAATATTCTATTGCAATTCTTCATTTTTTTTTAGTATTTACTTTTTAGTTTTGGAAGATTCAGTAGATGTAGCCTCAAACTCAGAGATTCTTTTGCAATTATGTCTTGTCTCCTAACTCCATCAAAGGCATTCTTCATTTCTGTTAGAGTGTTTTTGATAACTAGGATTTCTTTTTGAATCATTCTTAGATTTCTGCCTCTCTACCTTCCTTCCTCATCTGTTCTTGTATATTGTGTACATATTCTATTAGATCCTCTAGCATAATAATAGCAGTTGTTTTGAATTCATAGTCTGATAATTCCAACAATCCTACCATACTTAGATCCTATTGTGATACTTTTTCTTCCTGTGTGTTTTTGCCTTTAAAGTGTGCACTATGTTTTTTTGCTAAATGGCAGACAAGAGTTTTGGGGTAAAATAAAATATGTTTGAGTCCTTCAATGATGTAGTGGTAGTGTCATCAGGAAGGGGAATGCTTCTATAATTCTCTGATTAGCTATCAGGGTTTTTTTTTTTTTTGGTGGGGGTTACCAGGGATTAAACTTAGGGGCACTCGAACACTGAGCCACATCTCCAGCCCTAATTTGTATTTTATTTAGAGACAGGGTCTCACTGAGTTGCTTAGCATCTCGCTTTTTGCTGAGGCTAGCTTTGAACTCACAATTTGCCTGCCTCAGCCTTCCGAGCTGCTGGGATTACAGGCCTGTGCCACCCTGCCCAGTTTAGCTATCAGTTTTAATCAGTTTGTGCCACCTGGCAATAAACTTTGCAAGTGCTTTGTTTATTCATTTCATCCCTAGGTAGTGCAGGATGGCTCCTAGGGGTAGAATTAGTGATTTCCTTCTCCCATGTTGGCTAGACTCTGATATAGCCCCAGTAGGCTAGGCTGTGGCAAAATGCAGTCATGCATCATTTAATAGCATTTTAATCAGGGACAGACCACATATACAGTGATGTTCCCATTAGAGCATAATGGAGCTGAAAAATTTTTGTCACCTACTGGCATTATATTAGAACCTGGCAGTTACATGCTATAACCAGTACTGTACAAATCAATAGTCTTAAATCTAGCTGGGTGTGGTGGTGCACACCTGTAGTCCCAGCAGCCTAGGAGGCTGAGGCAGGAGAATCACAAGTTCAAAGCCAGCCTCAGCAACTTAGTGAGGCTCTAAGCAACTTGGTGAGAACCAGTCTCAAAAAATAAAGAGCTGGGTTAAGCACCCCTGAGTTCATTCCCTGCTAGCATGCACGTGCGCGTGCACACACACACACACAAACACACACAATCCTAAATTTATTAGATTTTATTCTAATATCTAATTTTGTAATAGGATTTACTAGTTTCATACAATTGCTTGAATATTACAGCATTTTCCCCTTTATTTTTTTAATGGAACAAGTCAATGAGGAATAATTATTTATTCCTTAAATATTTGGTAAAGTCTCCTGGGGGAGGGTTTCATGATTCTTCTAAACATTACTCCAAGTTAAATTTTCATTTCACCTGGTTAAATTATCTTAGTTCTCTGCATTTAGCCATAAGAGATGTTTTTCTTTGTACCACAACAAATAAAACAAAACCTCTGGAATTTGTACATGTTGTTTTTCTCCTTGTTGTGTTATCTTTCCACATATTTAGCTGAACTCAATTTTTTTTTCCTTTTTGGTACTTTTGTCTGCAATCAATAGCTTCCTCCAGATGGTGGTGATTACATGTTATAGAGAAGCCTGCCTTTCAGAAGGCCTTCTTTCACCTAAGTTAGATCAGATTTTTACATTACAGGAGGACACCCTCTACTTTCTTATCATAGTCCTTATCATACTGTATTGTCATTCTTGGCTGAATCATCCATATGTTCCTCTAGTCCATCATCTCCATGAAGACAAGAATTTTGTCACTTCTACATTCTTCATAGATTATCATATTTTATGTTTTTAAATATTTAAGAAACAGTTTTCCTATAACACTATAATAGGGTTGTGATTTAAAAAAAAAAAAAAAAACAAGTGGCTGACTTCCTGTATGCCTTTGCTAGATATTGACATTTGTAAAATAGTAATTGTTTTCTGTGTACTTTAAAGCAGATAACTACTGCCATCTGGTGGCCATTATATAAACTACATCCAACAGTCTAAGACACAAAGGGAATGTCTTCTTTCAAGCCATTATTCAAGGGATGGGAAACCAGTGTAGCTGGAAATTGAGTAGCAAGGAATGTGTTTCTCAAGTACTTAAAAAGTCAAAATTTGAATCCTATTTTTAAAATATTATTGAAAAATTCAGTGGTAACTCCATAATCACGTTAAAATTTCATATTTCAGATATTTTATTAAGTGAATATAGATTTTAATTGTTAGCTTTTCTCACTGAATTGACTACCTCATCATTATAAAATGTCCTTTTTCTCTAGTAACTCTTTTTGCCTTGTGTTCTATTTTGATAGTAATGTTAACGTAACTTTTGCTTATTAATTACATAGTTTGTCTTTTTCTATCATTTTGCTTTCAACTGATCTGTCTCCAAATATTGAAAGTGTATGGCTGTACCTACTCTTCTGGCTCTGCACCATGTGTCTGGCAGTTCTCTGGAGCTGGTTACACCTGTCTTACGTCAAGACTGCTATTTGATAATGCTAACTGGCCTCCAAAAGTCACCTCTCAATTTCATCAATGGGATAGCATGGTCTCCTGGGTTAGTCTTCAGCTGTGACAGGCCAGGATGGCTGTTCCTTGTGCAAATAGGTTGTTCTGTTTGTTCTGCATGTAATTCTTGCCCATCCTTTCTGCTTGAGGCTATATGAGGAAGGCACAACTTAGATAAATCACATACAAAATATCAGTGAAATAAGTTTTCAAAGAGTCTAACCAGTAGGGAATATGCTATGTCTTATATTAAAAGATTAAAAAATGTATATATGTATATATATATATGTAAAGATATTTTTATTGAAATATATCTTTAGATTTAATGTAAAACTAATCAAAAAATCCCAGCAGTCTGAGTGTGTGAGTATATATATATATATGTATGTGAATAGAAGACTTGATTCTAAAAACTTTGTGGAAATATAGAGATAAGACTACTAACTCAATATTAAAAAATTATGAGAATGCATTATTGACAAAAAGATAAACAAATGGTACAAAAGTAGCAGAATAGAAATTCTAGAAACATTCATATGCCCATGAAAACTTGACTTATAATTTATAGGACTGCCTACCAGTAAAGAAAATAACGACTACAACACACGATCTTGTGTAAAATATATATGTATATATATATATATATATATACAAGAATAAAGAATTGTCTCATATAATATGCACAATTAAATCCCATGAATCCAGATGGATTGAAGATTTTAAGTAAAATATGTAACAAAAAGCATTTATAGGGGCTGGGGTAGTGGTGGTAGTATGTAATATGTGCCTAGCATGTGTGAGGCACTGGGTTCTATTCTCAGCAACACACATAAATAAATAAAATAAAGGTGCATTGACAACTAAAACATATTTTTTTAAAAGCATTTATGATATTACATGGAAACATCTTCATGAACTTCTTCCAGGTGAGTTCAAAAAAATATGATGCAAAAAGTGGTAATTATTAAAACTATAGATTTTCCATCAACTAAGCATATTTTTAGAAGAGTAAAAAGGCAAGAGGATGTGGGCTGAGGATAGAGCTCGGTTGGTATGGTGCTTTCCTTGAATGCATAAGGCCCTGGGTTCAATCCCCAATACCAAAAAAAAAAAAAAAAAAAAAATAGGCAAAAGGATGTTTTTATCTTTTTATTATTCTTTATTTGTGTTTTAAAAAAGTATAAAGGCAAACCATGGAGGGTAAATGCTATAACTGACAAAGACTTGAACAATATATAAACAACACTTACTAACTCATAATAAAAATGGACAAAACTGGGTGCTGTGGTGCTTGCCAGTAGTCCCAGTTACTCTGAAGACTGGGGTGGCAAAATCCCATGAGGCAAGCAGTTCAAGGCTGACCGGGTCAGCAGAGGGGACTCTATCTCAAAAACGGAGAGGCACTTTAAAAATTCTGAGTGGTCAGAAAATGTATAACAAGTAGATCACCTTCATCATTCAGATGGGAAATATAAATTAAATCCAAAAAATACTAACAAAAAATGGCTAAAATGAAAATGACTGTCAGCTCCAAATGTTGGTGGAACAGCCAGGGAAACTGAAATGCTCCTTTATTTCTTATGGGGTTATGAATTAGTCTTTGAAAACCACTGGGTGGTATCTACCAGTGCTGATCACATGCGTACTCCATGACTCAGCAGCATTCATGCCAAGCTGTCTAATCAGCTGTAATGCAGGGTTTTGTTGGTCAAAAGATAAAATAAATGTTTAAGAAAATCATTGCAGAAATTTTGAAATGATTAAAACTTTAAAAATCCAATGTTTACCTTTATTAGAATGGATACATAACCCATGGCATGTTCACATTATAGAATACCATGCAGCAGTAATTATAAGGGAATCATCACTACACAAAATGATATAGATGAACACAAATATATTGTTGCGTAAAAGATGCTTGAGTCAGAAATATATTCAGTATGATTTTATTATATGAGTTTGAAAAAGGGACAAAACTAAGTTATGAAGCTGGATATCAGGTCCATTAAGCTTCTGGCCATCTTAGAGCTTCTTATTTGCTATTAGTGAGGGCACCATGATTTGAAGGCAACATGAAGGATTCCAAGATTCTGGTAAGATAATAGTTGTTGCTATACAGTATGATTACATCATGATCAATTTGGGGTGTATTCTTCAAACTGTATGTATTTATGATTTCTGTACTTTGCTATAAGTATAACATTATTCAATAAAACAACATAGTGATGAAAATGAAGAATTTGTTCTTGAATAAGGACTTGACATGTGGATAATGGCAAAGAAAATTGAGCTGGGCACATCAGAACTGGCTGATATTAGAAACAAAACAAACAAAACAAAACACATATCGGTTAGTCTGCTTGTGATCAATGTGTGTATTTCTGCCAAGGGAATAGCATAAGCAAATTATGGAAATGACAGACTTCAAGACATGTGGATGGGTACTGCTTGCCTTCATCACAGGTGACACAGAGGGGTTTTAAGAAAGTAAGAATGGAACAATAGGTAGGGATTAGCTTGGGGAAGGTCAATACGCTGTTATATAAACAGCAGTGTATCTGAATAACAGTCTTTCCTTTTGTCAGTTCAATACATGAACCTCCAAGAAAAATTTTAAAATGGAAATATAGCCAATTCCTCATTATTTCTGTACAATAGTTCTTCAGCTGGTGCATTAAGTTTACAAAGCACATATAAATTTGCATGTACATGAGATGTGAGCCTGCATGTTCTTATAAAATTTCTCTAACTGCAATAAATTTATTCAGAAGTCACACTGAGACAAAGTACAACTTTCTAGAAAAGAGACATGAACAAATAAAAACTAAAAAGAGGCTCTGAGAGGATGGAATCTTCCATAGTAAGTCAGAGTGGAATAAGGATCAGAGCTCCAAACTTGGTCAACTGTGATGCTTTGGCCACTTATATACTTTCCCCAGGTTTCCAGATATTGAAAAATGTTTCTGGAAATACAAATAAAAGAATAAACATGAAACATGGATGTAAAAGTCACTAGGGAGATGACTCCATGAGACTTTAACAGATTTAGAGTTGAGGTAGATCATAGATTTAAAAATGATTCTGAGATTTTTTTCAGCCAATAAACTGAACAATCAGTGTTTATGGAAAAGACAATCTCTTGGGAAGTCCTCACATTGGAATTCTGAAGTTAACTGAAAAACTTATATTTTTTAGCCACCTTGGAACTGATTTCAAATGCTCAAAATTTTGATTCTTGGGAAATATTATACAGAAGAATTTAAAGAGGCCATATGTCACATGTCACATCTTAGGTTTATAGTCAGTGAATGATTCAGTACAGGGCTCTACACAAAAATTATGCTTCATAAATGTTTACTAAAATTATATACAGTTTCAACAGATTTATTCAGATTCAGTCTATATTAGAATAACATGAAATAATGAAAGAGAGACATTGCTAGAGGCAGGCTGAGAAAAGTCATAATAACAAAAATAAAAAGAAACAGGTCAACTATGAAAAGGCAGAAATTAATACTTAAAAACTGAAGAAGTTCTAGGGCTGTGGATGTGGCTCAAGTGGTAGCACATTCACCTGGCATGCATGCAGCCCAGGTTCGATCCTCAGCACCACATATAAACAAAGATGTTGCGTCCGCCAAAAACTAAAAATTAAATATTTAAAAATTCTCTCTCTCTCTCTCTGTCTCAAAAAAAAAATCTGAAGCAGTTCTATGTTTTAAGTGTGGAAAGCAAATGTTCATTCTAATAGCCTATTGCTCATAAAGGCAATATTGATGCCAATACAGAACATGGTGGATAGTTATGGAAACAAACACAACCTAAAGACCTTCCCCTTTCCTTGAGTTTTAGTAAAGTCCTCCATAATAGAACACATTCCAAGTGTTCCTAACAAACTTCAGTATTTACTCAGAACAAAGCAGACTAGGGTGAGGACTGAGAGTGACAATACTGGTAAGAGTTTTACAGACATGCACATATTGTATGGTCATAATCATTCATTATAATGCCTTGTTTTTATCAAAGATTTTGCCATTCTTCCAAAGAGAAAAGGATTAGCTTACTAGCTAATTCCCAAAAATGGAACTTGGGAATAATTTTCCTTTATGATCTTATTTTTGTCTGACTTTCAATGTCTCGGCAAGATAGCGACAAAGCGTTTAGACTAAAGCAAGAATGTGGTAATATATTTATGATATCCACACTAAATGAACACAAACTCACACCCAAGGTCACACACACACACCACACCACACACACAAACTTTTGGCACTTTCTAATCTAAACCTTAGCTATAAAATTTATCTACCGAGAATACTGCATTTCTAACCATAGTAGATAAATAAGATCTTAACTCTTCACATGGCATAACTATAAAAATATGCTCACCAACTTTGTGCTTTAAAGTGGTATGATCTTTTATAAATCAGAACTAGTTAAAATGTCTTCCTACCGCATCACTGTTGCCCCTATTGTATGCTATTTATGATGTATACATAGAGCACATTGTGTAATGTATTGTAAAATACTGGCAAAGAGCTAAAATAAAAATATCCTCTTTTTTATAATTACCAAGCAAACTCAGAGTCTAGTTGGGTTCAAGTTATATAAGCATTTGAACATTTTTTTTCTCCTCTCAAAGAATCACATGATTTATAAATATGAATCTTAGCCATCTTTTTAGGTATCCCCCTCCAGTTTATGGTTCTGTTCTTAACATCTACCAAAAGCTACAATTTTTAATCTCTTCTTCTTGTCACATCTTTTTCATTGGTTTATAAAATGGTTAGTATTTATTTCAAATTACAGGATAAAAAAATGTAAATCATGACTACAGAAAAATTGTGAAGTCATCAAGGAAGGATTCTTTGAGAAACATATGTATGACCTAGATCCAAAGTTTACTCTATAAAGGAATGTGCCCACATCCTTGTTCTCTGTTAACATTACATTGCTATAAAAAGTCAGACTAGCGAAATCCCAACAGAATATGTACATTGCAGCAGTTGCTAAGGTAACCCCTTTAAAATCCTCTAAATAGAAAAAAATTAAAAATATATTCTTTGAGGGCAGATAAGGTAAGGCTGTCCCATGTCTTTATAAATGTACTGTTGCAGCAGCAATAAATGACTCTAAGGAAAATAGTGCTGAAACAGAAACAAGGCACAGGCAAATAATTAATTGACCAATATAAATGAATTTTAACAAGAATAAGGATGAAGCCTCTTTAGAAGTTTCTTTTAGATCCCCTAAAGGAAGAGTAGCCTCAAGTAGAACTAAAAATGAGGAAATTAAACCAGATTGTCACATTCATCCCTTAGGGTGTTCACCATTGAGACAGAAAAAAGCTGGGAATAATTTGTTCACTATACACCTCCTCCAGTCCAAACTTTAACTTTCCTCTGGGCTGACTGTTGCAACTATAGATTGCTTATGTAAGAGCATGGAAATTTACCGAGAACAAGTTTCAGATCAAGATTAAGTTACCTTTTGTTTGAGAAGGTATCTTAATAAATATTAAGAGGCAAACACTGGATGTCATTGTGATGCCATAAAACAAAAGTTTCATAAACAAAACATTTATTCCATAAATTTGATAGCATTAAGCATAGTTATGACTATATTATCTAAAACATCATCAAAGATACGCTTTGGAGAATTGTTTTGTTTGATGATGACAGTGATCAAATATTCATTCACTAAAGGATTTGGATTCCTTACTGAAATTGCCTTTTCTTGTTTTATGAGTCAATTGATAGAATGAAAATACCTTGTGATTTTCCTGATGCTACACTTTGGGTATTGAGGTCAAACTAGTTTGTTTTATTGACAAATGAATGAACTGATGAACTAACACATCATTACAATTTAGCAGAACCAGATAAATGAGGATTTAAGGTCCACCCTATAGAATGTTTTGATTTTGCTGGATCTACTGAAAATAAATGACCGACAGGGCTTGCATGCACGCAAGGCACTCACAGAGACCTGGGGCACCAATTTTGCCAATGAAGTACAGGAGCTTCTCTGAGAAGTTGGTACCTGAATGAGGTGCTCCTGATGAGTTTCCACAGTTTAAGCACACATAAAAAAGTCAAAGAGAATCATTTTTTTTCTGTCCAGTTCAAAATTCCACCTCTGGAAAAAAGCATCCATAAAAGAAGAAAAAAGATGACATTGTTCATGTTGTATTTGAAGACCCAAAACTTGTGTATTTAAGAAGATGCCTTCCCTCCCCTCTTCTCATCCCTGTTTAATGTAAATCTTCTTCTCAAGCTCTTCGTCCTTACCTTGTCCTTGTTTACTCCCCTTGGGAGGGGGGATAGTAGAGAATAGGACAGACAGCAGAATACATCAGACACTAGAAAGGCAATATGTCAATCAATGGAAGGGTAACTGATGTGATACAGCAATTTGTATACGGGGTAAAGTTGGGAGTTCATAACCCACTTGAATCAAACTGTGAAAGATGATGTATTAAGAACTGTGTAATGTTTTGAACGACCAACAATAAAGTAAAAAAAAAAATAAAAAAAAAAATAAAGAAGATGCCTTACCCCTATTTCAGGTATTCATATTTCCCTTGTAGAATCCACAATAAATCTATGACTAATTCATTTTAAAACTTCCAAAACTAAATAAAATGAAAACAGAGTGCTACAAAAATTCTCTATAAGCAAATAAACCCAGAATTCAATGGTTTAAAATTTTTAAAGTGAAACATACTTTATAAATCTTTTGGAAATTTATAATGATCTTTATAATAGCAAAGATTCTGAGAAGTCCTTCCGTGAATGACCCCATCTTTATGTATTTAATGTAGACTTGCTACATTTAAACTTGTATCAGTTCTAATCTGTTCCGTATTTTGGAATATATTAAATTTACTCATAGGTTTTCAGAAAATACCATATTAATTTACATGCACAATTCACCACCAAAATACTTAATTATTTTTAAATTTAAGCATGACTTTCTTCATCTACAGAAACATCTAACTTGTAGTCTATTCTTTCTTCATATTCTGAATTAAAATTTCTGCAATCATTGCGTGAACTATAATGTTTTCTTTTCCTTTTTTCATACAAGGTGATGTTCTTTCATTCAATTCTGATACACAGTTTTAAACTTTGTGTGTGTGTGTGTGGCAGTGGTGTTTTCTTTCTACCAAGATCTCATTCTTAAATTTTAAAGAATGCTGGTTCTTTTAATCTCACCATGTTTTCTTTTTCTCCTCATGCCATAAGGCATGATAAAAAGAAATTCAGATCATTATAGGCTTCACACTCTTTCTTGAATAAACGGTCCTCAAATTTTAGCAACATCAGATACACATGGAGAACAGATTGCAGAGCCCCACCTCTGTGTTTCTGAGTCACAAGACCTGACTGGGATAGACCTTGAAACTCGGCATTCTACTGGACCCCAGATGAGGCAGATGCCATGGTGTATGGACCACATTTGGAGGTCCACAAGCTTAGATATTCTCTAAATAATTTGTTCAAACATGAAAGGTTAGAAGCTGGCTAGCAGTGCTTTACCAGGGGTAACAACTATGTCATAGTATTTTCTGACCTGTAGGGGTCCAAGCAAATGCAGCAACATTTTTTTTTTTTGTCAACTGATATTGATAATTTGAACTGATCAGATGAGTTGACTGTTCGTGGAAAATTTAAATTTAAAATTTATGAACTTAAGCTGTGTTAACTAGAAATGTATGAATACAGAGATTGTGTGAATATTAAAAAACATTACTAGTCCAGTATCAGTGAAAAAAATCTTAAATTCACTTCATACAAGTATAATTCATAGCTTACAAAGAAATTGCATACATTTTTTATCTAACTTGTGTTTTTTAAATAATACAAAGGGTAGCAAGAATAATAACTGGCATCAAAGGGAGGCATATTTTTTTTTCAGAACAGGTGCTTTTGAGATTAATACCTTTAACAGTTTTAGTATTGATAGTATAATTTTAAGGTATATTTGAGGATTGTCTGGGTAAATTTTAAGTCTTTTGTTTGTTTCCTTCAATAAATTTCTTTATTGAAGAACTGGAAGTCATACAATACTTACTGAAAGTCAAACTTTAAAAGACAGAAATTTGTTACCTGGTCAACATTTCTTCATGATACACAAAATGGATAAGTTCTGTTAGCTTTAAGAATTCTGTGGTCTAGGTATGGAGATATGTCTCATAGGTGATGATCAATTATTTTGCCTCAATGCCTCCTAGGTGATGATATTTTGGAGATATCTCAACAAAAAAAAAAGGAAACATGCTTTTACTTATTTGTGAATATATTGCTTCTTGAAGTTCTGAACATCTCTTGCTTATCTATTCACAAGAAAATGTAGAAATAGTCTTTCCTTCAATGAGGGGTGTTAAAATCTCCTGACTGTATTGCACCTGAACCTGCAGAAGTGCAAACCAAGGCAACGGCACACCTTTCTCTTTTCCCAAAATGTGTCTGTAAAGACATGAGAATATGTATATGTATGTATATGGAATCAAGAACCAGAGAAATAGTGATTCCATTGATAGAAATCATTCATAAAGTCGTAGGAGCTGTCATGTGGGTTTCTGTGTATTCTGTGACTATTTTGCTTGAATTTTCTATAGCAAACAGGTTATGGTGGTACATCTGTGATTGCTAAGACTGCTCACTGGAGAGCTCCTCTTTGGATATAAAATTCCTTCATCTTTTTTTCTTAATTGGGGTCTAAAATTATCCAAAGGCAATTGGATTAGAAATAAAAGTGATAATAAAATAACTCAGTATCTAAGAAATGTGCGATATTATTTATAGTATATTGTGCAAATGTTTTATGCTCATTCATTTCTAAGGTATAAAGGTTGTACCTAGATTAAGAGGACAAAAGAGAACTGAAGAAAGTGAACAAACTGGTGTAAGTAAATATGAAGCTTACTAACAGGAAAATCTGTAGAGAGCTTTTGTCTAAACTCAATTTTACAGAAGAGAAATTTTAAATCCAGAGAGATTAACTGATTTTTCCAGTGGATGGTTAGTAATCGTCATAAAGATCATAAAAAAAATAGTAACAACCAGTTCAGAATGAAAAGATTTTTTGCTAAATATTCTAAAGAAATGTTTAGTTGAAGATATAAAGTCATAATAATGTGTTCTTCTCATAAATAACCACAGATTCCAAGTATATTCTTTCCTGAAATCTTTTCCCCAAAAGTAAATTTTCCTTTTGTCCCCTTTCAGTATAACGCTCATTTCATTTATTTTTTCCTCTGCATCAATTATGGAAGAAGAGATAGATCCCTGGTCAAGGAATGGCCAAGTAGGAGACAGAATGCTATTCAATGAATGGGGAAGAAGAGAATGCTTTTGGGAAAACAGACTGAGAGGACAGTCATGGGAATAGAATTCAACATTGTGAGTTTTAAATGATAAAATTAATCAGTAAACAGGAGTTATCCATTGCTCTCCAGGAGGAACCTCAAAAGACTTTTACTCTTTTGTTATTCATCTCTTATGTGTGCAGTCTGATATTTGCTGTTTTCCTCAATATACAAAATCATACATTCCTTAGAGTTGTAAAAGGACTGGGGTCACGTATCATGATAATGAACATACAGCAGAGATTCTATAAATTACTTTTTGATTGACAAAATTTTATGTATGTTTCTTGTTTTTTGATTCAAAAGTATAAATTTATTCTAAATAATTTTCTGAAGGGGAAAAATTCACTATTTAATTTGTTCATCAGATACTAATTGAGTGCCTGTCACATACCAGACGCCTGTTCAGTGTTGGGCTAAACTCAGTAGTTACAAAGATTTTACTGTCTCTACCATATTCTCCCCTACCATCCTTCACAAAATGTTGCTGCTGCTGCTGCTTAAATAAAAACGGAAATAATGATCACTAATATTTGCTGAGTGCTTACTTTCTTCCTTTGCTCTCTGTGCTTTATTCACATAACCCTTACAAGAAATGTAGGGAGTAGCTACTATTATTCTCTTCATTTTATAGTTGAGAACATGGGAGCATCTTGATAGCACTAAACTTCTAAGAAATAAGTGAAGTAACTTGGATTAAATGAGTCTAGGGTCTAGAACCCAAAGGTCCAGCTATTGAACTACTTCTGGCAGAACCTGTATCCTACAAAGAATGCCTTTGCCCTCCAGAAGCCCATACTCGGGAAGAACACATGACTGGATGTGGTAAATGCAACTGTAAATAAAATGCAGTGAATGCAGAAAGACTGATGTGCTTAGGTCTCCCTGGAGAGGTTGTGGAGGATGTGCAGAGCTGGTAATATATGACACAGATCGAACAGGAGATTTTAGCTTATTTGTTGTTTAGACCCTTGGGTACTCTGATGAAACTTGCACAGAGAATATTTTTAAATGCATAAAAGAATATATACAGACATAAAATAGAAACTAACTATATAGAAGCATAATTATTTATAAAATAAAGATTTCATAGAATTTTGTGTGTTTATTAACACATTAAATAACAAAATCTATTGATCTTTTAATAATTATCCAAACTTAACAAATGAATAATCTAAATGTTTTTGAGCTATCTGCAAAAACTGTTACCTGTTATGAAAATACCTGTGATTTCTGTTGCGACAAAGTGACAATTTCTGCTAATACTACTAAGGTTCGAAGCCGACATCGAATTTTGAAAGATATGTTAAATTTCAGCTAGAAGGCATCAAAATTAAAATAAAATTTTACTCCCCATTCACATCCACAACTATAGTGAATTCTACCGATGGTCTATTTGGAACCACAAACACCAAGTTAAGATCCTTACCTAACAGCAAAAAATATCTTCCCCTCCAAGCACGCATATATCAGATTATTATGATCACAACATGGACTACAAGGATGGCCTGCTGAGAAGCATTATTTATTAAGATTGAACAGAAAGCTTTCTTTAGACTTTATTCCTTTTTCACTAGAACCAACTTAAAATTTACATGTTCTTGCCAGAACTATCTCACAGATTTCAGTGTCTTAGTAATCTTATTTTCCAGGTAAATGCTTGATCCCGGTGAAAGTACAGTTTCTACATAAGAAGTATCCAGAGTACAGGAAGGAAGACCCAACATGTGCAAGTAAATTGGTCCCCAGTTACCCTGGGAACAGTTTTGCAGTCAATAAAGTGCAAGAATTTAGTCAATGCCCAACATGGGACCTGTAAGGCATTTCAGAAAGGCTGATAAGAAGAAAGAGGCTAAGAAAAGAGGGGAAGGGATTCTTGGTTACTCTTTGGAAGATAAGGTGGCCACCGAAATGTAGCAGGCATCACTGAGTTGCAGTATTTGTTTACCCTTTATACCCCTGCTGTTAGGGTTTGGTGTGTGCTGGGAAGGTTTCCACAGCACATGCAAAGGCTCCAAGCAGTTCATTAAAGCTTCTCACCTCTTCCCTGCTCACCCATATCTTTGGAGGTGTAAATTAGAGAGGCAGATGTACAATCTGGGAAGTTTTCCAGCTACATATTTAGAATGTGGAATGTTCAGCACCCTGGGCATTGAGCAGAGTGTCTCAGTCTGTCACACATCCAGAATCAGTGCCAAGGAAACCCCCCAAATGGCCCTTGAACGCTTGAGTTCTAGAAGAAAATAGCAACCTCTATCAGGACAGGCCACAGTTTGCTTATTAATTTTTCTTGGGTAGTGAATAACCATAGAATATAGTGGAGGAAAAAGAGGATTCTTACTGTAGTCTGAAAGCTCTGAGTTATCTGGCAAAATTATATCTATTAGGAGAAAGATTTAAAGGATTGCTTTATTGCAATTTGCAAAACAATTCCTGTACACCAAGAACACTGGATGACAAGAGGCTGAAATGGCATATCAGCATACTTACTTATATTGGAAAAGTGCTTTCATATATTTTAATTTCATATTATCCTTATAAATTCTCAAATTTACACAGTGGGCAGATTTTATTTTTCCAAAATTTTCTAGGATACTAGACTCAGATTGAATTGTTTAGCCAATGTCATGAAGCTGTATCATGGTGCAGTTAGGTCTTTATCGCTTCTTTATTGAAACTATTCACGAACTGTCATTTTTTTTAGGAAAATATACAGTGAAATAAAATAGTAGAAAATTCTACACTAACCTGATTTTCCCCAATAATTCTGAGTATCTAATATGGATAGGAGTCATTTGAAAAAGAGAAATAGTCAAGTCTGGAGATAAAGAAAAACTTCATCAAAAACATGAGAGATGGAAAATTGTTCTCATGAGTTTTAGTGCATTCATAGTTCTTTCAGCATAATTGAGTTGCTCTGAGCTTCCCTAGTTTAAATTTCTTGGTCTTCCTTTACTCTAAATTATAAAGTTAGATTCCACTGTCAGGGAAAATGTTCTTTTTAGTTGTTACTGTTTGTCTTTCTGTCAAGTGGATGGTTCTGAATGTGCTGATTCTGAGTCATGCTAAACTCTCAAAACACTAAGGGCCAGTTGCCCATCATGGTGACCTTCTCAAAATGCTCCTTTCAAAGTAGCCTTGCCTTCTTACCTTTGTCATTCTCTCTCACCCCCTACTCCTGTTCTTTGGGTATAAAAACTTGTTCCAAATTCTGCTTTCTGGGGGAAACCGAGGCTAGAACACAGGGAACTATAGTGTTTGATTTTATGTAACCTAAATTCCTCAACAAACTCTGTTAGAAAAGAATTCTGTTACTTATAGTATCAATGCCATATGCGTTAATGGTGGTTGAACCAAAACACCTTAAAAAAGGGAAGTGAATGCCATATGCTTCCAACCCTGAAGGAAAGCAGAATCAATGGAGCCCAAGTTTCAATTGCTCACAATCCATAACACTGTTTCAAGACCATATTCATACATAAGGTTCTTTCTATCTCCTATAATTAGAGCTCTCAGTACAAAAAAATGAAAACACCTTCTGCCCTGCGAGTTTTACCCAGTGCAGATTCAGCCTAAAGGCAGATTCTCTTTCAATTATGTAGGCCCCCAGCTGAGGACTCCACTAATGTGCTCTGTTCTATTTTTATCATAAAATTCAGTTTGCCTTTCATGGCTCGATCTATTCCAAGTGAATGTGCTAGGAATTCCCAGTCTCCTTTGCCTCTTTGGCAGCAGAGCACAGGAAGCATTGTTCCTGACCGTCACGTGGCCACAGAGGCCTTCTCCCACAACATTCCCTGTCTTCATCAGGAAGCAAGGCCCTCTGGCTGCCTGGCTAGTACTTTACACAGTGGCTTTGGGAATGCTGACCACAGTGCTTCCTAAGAACTGAACGTATCTGGCCAAATTTGCCTAGGAAAGAAATGAATCCCTAAACTTCGATTTAAGTATTAGAAGTTAATTTATATTTTTTTAAAAATATAAAGACAAGCCATATGATTAATCTGCTTTATTACATCACTCACAAAAATGCGGAGATCTGGTCATTAAGGTAATGTCATAGTTTATGTGTTCCAGAGAAAATTGCTGTGGCAAAAACCATGGTCCCAATCTGGGAAAAGAGCATAATAACTTTGCTGAGACTTCATTTATTTATTTTTTTAATTCAGCATAAAGACATCCCATTTTAATGCAATGGCTGAACTCAAGAAGAAAAAAATAAATACCTGACAAAAATAGTGAGCAACCATAAAATCACATATTTGATACTTTAAAATTTAGAAAATTATAATTTATGGTAGTGTGTGCATGTCAGAAAGAAATAAAATAATTTCTCACCTTATTTTCTATGCATGTGAAATGACAGATTTTTTTCATTCTATTTATGTGAATATAACCATATAGATTACACCCATTTAAACAAAGATATTTTTTTTAAAAATGCTATTTTTAAAAACTACCACTAGATGGTATGCAAATACTCTTTCTTTAGTTCTGGCTCTAGTATTTTAGACTTTTATAATGTAATATGCATTATGTTTATGTGATGTTCTGTTGACTTTATTCTTACCTTTGAAATTGGGCATACGAAGAAGGGGTGCTGCTTGGATCAGGTATTTTAGTTATTGTAGATAATTCTATAGGGCCAGTTTCCTTACATGTTCAAGATGATATTTTGATGTTCTAAACCTAAAATTTTTTCATTTGCACAGTATACCCAAGAATCAATTGTCAATAATATTTAAAGATTTCCACAATTAGCAAACGTACTTCATATCTTGAAGTGCTTTGGATTTAAATAATTAATTTTACATTAAAGGCTTAAAAATACTTATAGGTTTAAAAAACTACATAATTTTCACATATAAATATGATCTCATGGTCTGTAAAAAGGAAAAATAAATGTTCTTCATATAAATTATCTAACTTTTTTTCTGAATAGGAGATTTAATCAAGGTTCTACTGCATGCTAGGATGCCCCTAGCCTCTGTAATATTCTCAATAGTTAAATGTAATTTCTAATTTGGCCTATTGAAATATGTGTTTTGCATTGTATGTGAAAATTTTTAGTGTTTCTCTGCTTAATTGAGATTCAAGTTTATTTCCCCCTTAAGCCATAAAGGATATCAATGGTCTAAGATTCTAAATAAGATAATCTCATCTATCATTGCATATCAGAGCTATGGTGAGAACAGTTCATTCCAATTCCAATTACTATCTGAAGTACCCATCAACTCTAGTCCTCCATATTAGACAGTATATTCACCATTCCACTTTGCTACTTCTGATGCTACTTCTGATGCAATGCATGAGAAATAACCTAGCAGGAAACGCAGTCCTCCATCTGGCCCCCAGCTCGAGGCACTATTGTTGCTGCCATTCTCAATGAGAAATTAATAAAAGAACAGAAAAGTATTGGAGGGAAATGGAGATGAGTTGGGTGAATACAAAGAATTGTTGACTCAATTTTCATGCTTAAAATTAATGATCTCCTTGAACATGCGATATGGTCCAAGGTATTAATGCAATTTCAGAGATAAAAAACATAATACCTAGTTACATCATTTAGGTGTTCATATAACCACAATAATTACATACCCCAATACAACTGTATGTGCATGCACACTATAAAGGTAAAAATCTGTGTACAAGCATAAATACACAAATAGTAAGGCATAGTCTTATATTTCAAATTGTCTAAACTTTTCTGATTACCCATTCTTATATAATTCATATTTCATCCTCATTCTGAACTTTGTGTCAAACTGTTTTATTTCTCTCTTCACCACATTTTTTCTACCCATTCTTATATAATTCATATTTCATCCTCATTCTGAACTTTGTGTCAAACTGTTTTATTTCTCTCTTCACCACATTTTTTCTAGTTCCTTCATTGTGTAATCTCATATTTCCTTTCTTCATTCTTATCCAGAGTCACAAAATAATCCTAGACAAAGAAAGGTAGTCAGGCTAATTTCTCACAATACAAAGACCAATCAGCAGTGGCTCTCCTCCTTGCTAATCAAATACAGAAACCCCCAAGTAAGTACATCCTTTGCTTTCCTTCCAGGTTCACCAATTCCATACACATGCTATGCAATATATAGATGAGCTTCTCTGTAACATGGAACCTCTTAGTTCTATTCAGCTTAAACTAATTTCTTATGTTCTGAAAAATAACTAAAGGAGAAAGTCTTACTGATCTTTGTAATTCATAATCAAGTTGCCTTTGATCCCACCATTACTGACAACTGAGGATATTGCTTCTATACCCAACTCTACATGCTTTTTCATGAGCAACTCCTCCAATTGTAATATGTGACTTTTTTTCCTATTTCAAAAATCATACAAGCATGAAGCAAACCCTAATGAGTCCCTCCTTTGCTACTCCATACTTGTCCTCAGAAATCAACTTTTTATCTTTGATCTCACGCAAAGCATGTCACTATTCCAGCATTTTATTCTTTTCTCTGTAACTACAATTTTATATCTGATTGCAGTCTTCCAAATTTTTTAATTTCCAACATTCCATTAGTGACATCTTTAATGATATTTCTTATTTGCATGAACCTCTGAACTGTATTTTAGTTTCTTGACCAAACTCGCTTTGTAATTTCCCCTTCAGCTAACTTGATGCTAACTTGATGCTCCTTCAATCATTCTGACTTTTCTGTGCTTCTTCTTTCTTCTTAATTATAAACATTTCTCCAATATTACTACATTCTTTAACCTTTGCTCTTCTACTGATTTCTATATATCGACTTATATTCACTTATTACTTTTCTACGGTTAGTATACCAGTCTATTTATACCATGACTAAATCTGCCATTATCGTCTTGGGATGTGGTGCTACAAGGAAAAACAATGATCACTATAGAAGAACTCACTGGAAAATATGGAAAGAACACTTAAGTTAGGGAAATCACCATTTCACAATTGTATACATAAGCCATATAATCAAAGTAAAGATTAATTTAGGCAAAAATCATCAGTGAGCATCAAGTATAGAAAGGAGTTTGGGTAAGGTGCAAGATATTTGTTTAATAGTTGCAAAGGAAATCATAGGAATTACACAGTGGAGAATTTAAACAATACTTTGAGTGATAAAATTAACTTCATAATATGTAAGAATGATGGACATTGTCTGACTCTGGATATTTCCCTTTGATGCAATATTACTTAAGACATTTGGGCCTCGGATTCCTTATTAATGAATTGAAGACACATCTTATAATTCCAAGTACTCAACATTGTGACTGAATCATAGTAAATATTCAATAAATCTTCATTTTTCCTTTCAAAATCTTTCACACTATCTCTTAAGACAATATATCTTATTTTTTATGCCATTGCTCTTTGGTATGCTTTCTTCATTTAAATCTCCTGTATGTTTCCTTTCTCTAGCTAGATTGGTGGCTAGCATTTAGTATTGTCTCCTATACACAACAGATGTTAACACATATTTGCTGTTGCCATTGATACTTGATTACTGTATATACCATGTTTTGTCTGACCAATTGGAGGAGAAAAGATTTCTAATTTAAACTAAGTCTGTTGCCATAGACACCACATTTTCCTCTAGGTTTTCCTTTTCATACTTATCTCCTTGGTACTAGAAAATTCTCTTGATCACATCTCTCTTTTAGATAGCTGCAAAAAATAGCTACAAAAAATCAAGAATATAGTGATTTAATTTTTAAACAATCTAAATTCAAAGCTTATAAACGACCTGCTTATATTAAAGTATATTTTCCAAAACTAATCTTGAAAGTCACAATTTGTGGATTCCTCTGTGCAGCAGAATATAACAAATTTTTAAAACAGAGTTCTTACCTAATTGTGACTAATAGAGCAAGTTGTTAAGCATGAATACATGCTACAATTTAACTAAATGGTTTAAAATCTCATTTGTTACATTAAAATTACTTTGGTACCTTATGTTTATTGATCACACCAAAAAATAAAAGTAAATGTAGTATTTAAAATTATTTTCCAATTGGGATTAAGATATAATTAAATTTGAGTGCATGGCTCACTTTAATTTTTATCTCTTCAGAACTTACTCCATAACAGTAACATTCATTTTTTCAAAGTTAGATTTTTGTTTCAGGGATCAAAAATTTTGATTTCCATTTTTGTTATTTATTACATTTAGCATAGAGTTTATGTTTATGAAAGATATTATATTTTGTTTATGTCATAGCATGAAATGAGAAATGTTAGGGTCTGTAAACAAGTCTGGATGGCGCCCGGCAAAATGCCAGAGGGAGTGGTTTGTGAAGTAATGCCAGCGAGCTATTAAGTGTGGAGATTCCTTATTGGTTGACTGCTGTTTTGAATTTATGTTAATTAGATAAGCTATGTGGAATGTATAAATACCTCTGTTTTCCTACAATTAATGGCTCCCATTCCTGCTGTATCAATCTACACAAGTTGCTCGTCAGCCCCCGGCTATTTTGCTGCAGCCGGGCTGCGGCAGAGAAAAATAAATATCTACTCAATACAAATGAAAAGGCTGGGTCAATTTAGTATTTGGAGTAATTTTCATAATCCTTGCTTAGTAATTTAAGGATCTGTTATAATGATTTAACTTTGTAGTTCAGAATAAGATGTTAAGAAGTTTCTTATTAGACAATGTCAATGAACATATTGAAATAATAAATGTCTCAGAAATTAACTAATAGTTCTTTAATTTGGAAATCAAATGCTTGCTATAGAATGTTAATTCTTTGCATATATAATATTAAAGTAATCTTACCTTATTTGGTAAAACAAAATTAGGAAAAGAGATAAGTTTTGCAAACTCTTAATCCATGGTATTTTTGAAGTTTTTTCCTAAATTCAGGTAGCGTTTAAATCTTAATAATTAAGTATTAAATACAGCATTAAATAACAAATAGAATACTTTTCTTTTTTCCTTTCAAAGAATTTAAAGAGACAAGGCTGTAAGAGAACATGTAATTATATAACACTATTTTTGTCTACCTTATTTGTAAATAATTTTCAATGCCAATCAAACAATAAATAAAGAAAAATGAGAGATATATAAATAGTATAATCACCAATATTGGAGAATTAAGGAAATTGTACCCAACTTCTATAACAATAATATTATAACTTCCATTTATCAAATATTAGTGTGTGAAAACAAAGAAAATAGAGCTGTTTAAATACAAAAATTACATTGAACAGAATTTACTTGAGCAAAGAATAGCTTGCTTGTGAATTTGGTGGCACTCGGGACCAAAAGACATTCAGAGAGCTCCACCCAGCAATGATGGACAGGCATTATTTATAGGAAAAAAAGAAAAAGAAAGAAAAAAAGAAAGTGACCTACAGAACCAGCTTGTTAATTACAAATGTGCATTTGTTTTATTTGAAAATCACATAATAAGGCATTTTCCTTATACAGACACAGTCTGATCAGTTGGCAGCCTAGACTCTTGGAAGTTTCAGTGCTGGGATCAAATGGGCCTCAGACACATTTGAAAAAAAAAATGCACTCTTCAGTTAGGTTGAAGTTTGTTTACATACTAAATTAAGTTGCAATGTGTTCTGAGGGAATTCAAATATGAAGGTAGGTTTAGGTCAAATTGAATTTAACAATCTGTAGTTGACAAATGAGAAAATAAAGATGTTCAGGAAAAAAGAGGTTGTGGAAACTGACCAGGTTATGAGACAAGTATAGAGGAATTAGAATTCAAAAGTAGGTCAGTCTAGATTTAGAGTCCCCTCTTTTAGCCACGACATACACTGCCATCATAGGCATGCTTATATTTTAAGTGTGAAGATCTAGCAAGTTTTAATTTCTACTGATCTCTTTTCACAATGGCTAATTTTTTCTTCACACCAGAAAACTGTTCAAGAAAAATATGTAACTTTTCACATTATGTCATTTTTAACCTTTCATTGCATAGAAACTATTTGGATGTCAAGCTCTAAAATGTCAATCACTGCATTTGGCTCCTCATTTTCCATTTTTAAAAGAGGGAACAGTAATGTCTACCGTCAAAGATTACTCTAAGGATTAAAGGAGATAAAAACTCACAAAATTTATGTGTAAGAAATTATGAAGAGTGATCTACAAATGTGATTATATTTTTATCTTTCTTAGTCTATGAGTATTCATCATTGTGATATAGTTAGATTTGAAAAAAGAAGCTGCAACTTTTAGCTAAGTAGTGCAATAAATAAGTACATGTAAGTATAGTGCACTAAAAAAATTCTGTTTTGCCCCAAGAATATGGGACAGACATAATTAATTTAAGAAATTCAAACTGGTACTCCAATATACTGGTTTTTTAGACTCTTTGGGGAAAACTTATGTTTCATAATTTATTGAAGTTCAGAATGTGTGTGCCACTGTTTTAAAGTTAAAAATAAAACATATAAAACATACATTATTCTGTATATGTGATTGTTTCTCTTTGTATATGGATTTGGTGTATCAGCTGCATGCCACTTGCCATAATAAATAAGAACTTGAATTATAACTGTATGATAAATATTTTTTCTAAATATATATATGTACATATACGTATTTATATATAATGAAGGTACATATTTAATTTGCCACTCTGTGGGGAGTGGCCCTTTTAGACAAGAATATAAGATATATTTCAACATTTTTTTCAACAAAGAACCACTTTACCACCTGCACATCTGATATCTGAATCATATGGATTTTTCTATAATTAAATGAAATATAAGTACTTCAGAAATTTGTAGACCAATTCAATCATGAATTGATTATTATGCCAAATGTTCACTTGAGACGACTAATATTGAAGAGGTAGTATAAGGATTCAATTGTTAAACATCTGAGTTCTCTAATGTCCCAGTTTTCCTCTCCTGAATTAGGCCAACAGGAAGAACTATGGACTACCTTAGCTTCTCATAAAAGACTTTCAAAATCAGGAAGGGGATCACACCTATATATTGTAAGTTTTTGAAAATCATTCCTTTTCTTTCATTAAAGCAAATTTTACAACCTTGACATGTAAAGAGATTGATTGTCATCACTTTTAACTCATATTAAGAAAAAAGCTTAAAAAGAAAGAAAACAACTCTGATTTATCTCATAATTGGGCTCACCAAACTAGATCCCCCCCCCCAAAAAAAAAAGAAACTGAAGAGGCAGGTGAACAGAGAGTCCATCAACCAGCATCAAAATCTTCTACAGCCTGTAGCTGGCAGAAAGACGTTCACAGTAGCTGAGCAAATGTAGGAGTACGATTATGAGCTGGCGTCAAAGTTTAACTTCTGGTGGCCCAGTCACAACAGTTCCCCACACTTTCATTATTTTTACCTCAAGGCACTCCACTGGGTTTTCATGGTGAATATTGAAGAAAAAATATTCTCTGTTTTAGGCTTGAGAAAGGGAGTAGATTTTTCGAAACATGCTCAGAGCATTTTGTTCTGTTTAACAGAGGCTTGCCCTCAAGGAAAATTATTTTACCAAAGCCTCATCTGGCTTGGGAGAAGGACAAGGATGTTAAACAAACTACAGGACCACTATTTCACACTGGTGGACTAGTAAAAAAAAAGCTAAAAGACCCTTCTGAAGGTCGCATTTCAGGACTGATCTCCCAGCCTCACCAAATGCAGATGTTACAAGAGGACTAGAAAATTTTTTCCTCCTCAATACCTCATACCACTCCATCAAGTTCTAGTATAAAAACAGTATTGTGTTCAAGAAAGTTGTAAGACACAGATTCTACTTAAGAAGGAGTTTCTAGGAAGGCAATGCACAGTGGAATAAACAAAATATAAGCACATTAGACAAGATTGAAATCTCTGACACATACAGTTACAGCAAATATTAAACACAGACTAAATTCTAGCCAGCTAAACATAAATCTATTCACTAAAAATTTATTTCCCTCAGTAGCAGTTACCTAATATATCATACCCAGCATTCAACAATGACAGAATACTACAAGATATCCAATAGGCATGGCAAAGCTAATAGTGAAGAAGCAAAGCAACAATTAGATCAATACCCAGGCATGGCAGAGATTTTAGCATTATCAGAATAGGAATTTAAAATGACTATCATTATCTACTAAGGGCTTTAGTGGAGAAAGTGGGCAACATGAAAGGAAAGATGAGTAATGTAAGAAGAGAGATGAAAACTCTAAGAATCAAAACTAAATGTTAGAATGAAAACAAACTTAACCGAAAGGAAGACTAATTTTGCTGGTTTTACCAATAGCCTGGACATAGACACAAAAAGAGATGCAATAAGTTTGAAGATAGGTTATTTTAGTCAGCTTTTTCATCACTGCAACTAAAAGACTTAACCATACAGGAGGGAAAGTTTATTTTTGGACTCACAGTGAGAGGTCTCAGTCCATAGATGGCTAACTCTATAGCTCTCTGTCCAAGGTGATGTAGAAAGAATATCATAGCAGAAGGTCATGCTGGAGGAAAGCATCTCAGGAATGGCAACCAGGAAGGAGAGAGAGAGAGAGAGAGAGAGAGAGAGAGAGAGAGAGAGAGAGAGAGGGAGAGGGAGGGAGAGAGAGGTTGGTTTACTCACCAAGGACAAAATATAATACCTAAGGCATACCCCAGTGACCTACTTTCTTTAGCCACACCCTACCTGTCTGTAGTCACCACCATGTTAGTCCACATCACTGTTTCAATCCACAGATTAGATTACAACTTTCAGAATTCAATTGTTTCACCTCTGAAGATTCTTTTATTGTCTCACATATGAGTTTTCAGGGGACACCTTATATCTAAATGATAATATATCAATAGAATCTTCTCACACTGAAATATATGCAGAAAAAAAGAATTAAGATAAAAAGGAACAAAATGTCTAAAAAAATGGGGCAATGGCCAAAAGCACAACAAAAAAGAGAAAATCAAAAGGAGATGCGAGAAAAAATCGAGAAAAACATGTTATGAAAATAGATGTAAAAAATCTTAATAAGATATAGGCAAACTGAATATAAAAACATTAAAAAGATATGCACCATGATCAAGTGGGGTTCGTCCCAGGGATGCTAGGTTGGTTCAATGAAATCAATAAATGTAATTCATCACATCAATAGACTTAAAGACAAGAATCATGATTATATCAATAGACACAGAAAAAGCATTTGGCAAAATACAGCGTCCATTCATGCTCAAAACAGTATAAAATATAGGATTAGTAGGAACATACACCTTTTGAAAGCTATATTTGCTAAACCCGAGGCCAACATCATTCTCAATGGAGAAAAATTGAAATCATTCCCTTTAAAACCTGGAAGAAGACAGGGATGCCCTGTTTCACCACTTCTATTCAACATAGTCCTTGAAACCCTATCGAGAGCAATTAGACAAAAGAAAGAAATTAAAGGGGTACAAATAAGAAATGAAGAGCTAAACTATCACTATTTGATGATGACAGGATTATATATTTATGTATAAATATAATATATAATATTATATATTTAGACAAAAAAACCTACCAGAAAGCTTCTTGAAGTCATAAATGAATTCAGAAATGTAACAGGATATAAAAATAACACCCATAAATCAATTGTGTTTCTACACATCAGTGATGAAGCAATTGAAAGTGAAATTAGAAAAACTGCCCCACTCACAATAGCTTCAAAAAACTTAAATTAAATAATTAGAAATAAAACTAACAAAAGAAGGGAAAAGCCTCTGCAATAATAACTACAGAACAATAAAGAAAGAAGTTGAAGAAGACCTTTGAAGATGGAAAGATCTGGGCTGGGGATGTGGCTCAAGCGGTAGTGCACTCGCCTGGCATGCGTGCGGCCCGGGTTCGATCCTCAGCACCACATACCAACAAAGATGTTGTGTCTGCTGAGAACTAAAAAATAAATATTAAAATTCTCTCTCTCTCTCTCTCTCTCTCTCTCTCTCTCTCTCTCTCTCTCTCTCTCTCTCTCTCTCCCCCTCTTCTCTCACTCTCTCTTTAAAAAAAAAAAAAAGATGGAAAGATCTCCCATGTTCTTGATTAGGCAGAATTAATATAATCAAAAGGACAAATCTACCAAAGTGCTATACAGATATAATACAACTCCTATTAAAATTCCAATGACATTCTTCATAGAAATAGAAAAAGCCATCATTAAATTCATTTGGAAGAACAAGAAGCCTAAAATAGCCAAAGCAATCCTTAGCAAGAATAATGAAGTAAGAGGTATCACAATACCCAAGCTTAAGTTATACTATAAAAACAGCATGATATTGACACAAAAGCAGACATGTAGACCAATGGAACAGAGCAGAATACATAGAAACAAACCCACAAAAATACAGTTATCTCATGCTAGACAAAAGTACCATAAACATACATTGGCGAAAATATAGCCTTTTCAACAAAGTATGCTGGGAAAACTGGAAATCTATATGTAGCAATAAATAAATAAATAAAATTTAATCCCTATCTCTCACCCTTTCCAAAATTCAATTCAGGTGGATCAAGGACCTAGGCAATAGTGCAGAGATTCTTCACCAATTGGGAGAAAATGTAGGCCCAACTCTCTATCAGTCAGCTTAGGAACTGACTTCTTCATCAAGACTCCTAAAGCACAAAAATTAAATAAAGAATCAATAAATGGGATGAATCAAAAAAGCTTCTTGACAGCAAAGAAAACAATCAAGAATGTAAACAGAAAGTCTACATAATGTGAGAAAATCTTTGCACCTGCACCTCAGATACAGTATTACTATCTACCATATGCAAACAACTCAAAAAACTTAACACTAATAATAATAATAATAATAATAATAACCCAATTAATAAATGGGAAAAAACTGAACAGGCATTTCACAGAAGAAGAAATATGAATGGCCAACAAATATATGTAAAAAGGTTCAATATTTCTATCAATTATAGAAATGCAAATTAAAACAACACTGAGATTCCATCTCACTCTAGTCAGAATGGCAACTCTGAAGACTATAAGTAACAATAAATTTTGGAAAGGAGGTGGGAAAGAAGTTTCACTCATACATTGCTGGTTTGAATGCAAATTGGTGCAACCACTATGGATAGTAGTATGTAGATTCCTCAGGAAACTTGGAATGGAATCACCATTTGACTCCGTTATCCCAGTCCTTGCCCTTGGTATATTCCAAAGAACGTAAAATCAGCATACTACAGGTACACAGTCACATGAGCTATGGAACCAACCTAGATGCCCTTAAACCAATGAATGGATTATGAAAATGTGATATCAATGCACAAAAGGGTATTACTCAGGCATAAAGAAAAATGAAATTATGGCATTTGCTTGTAAATGGATGGAACTTGAGGCTATCTTGCCAAGAGAAATAAGTCAATCATCAAAAATCAAAGGCCAAATGTTCTCTCTGCTATGTGGATGGTGACACATAATAAGGGGAGAGGGTAAATAGAAGTTCACTGGAGTAGACAAAGAAGAATGAAGGGAAGGAGGAGAGATGGGAGTAGGAAACACAACAGAATGAATAGGTCAGGAGTCACCTATGTGCATATATGCATATACAACCAGTGAAACTTCTCATTATGTACAACCACAAGAATGGGATCCTAATTTGAATAAGGTATTCTCCATGTATGTATAATATGTCAAAATACACTCTACTGCATGTATATCTAAAAGAGAAAATTTCCAAAAACAAAAACTCTAAAAATCAAGAAAAAAACTAGCTAAAGTCACAGTGTGCTAAAATAATGTGTACAGAGATTACTATTACTTTATGAAAATATTATAACTATTTTTGAAAACTATCTCTGTTTTCTTACAAATAAACACTATATATGAAAAAAGAGAAATATTTGAAGTAAAAATAACTAAATTTTTAAAAAAAATCATTGGCAGACTCCAAACCACAGATCCAGGAAGTTTAGAGAATTTTAATAGGATCTTTTTTAAAAAGTACATCTAGTTATATACTACGCAAATGCAGACAACCAAATATAAAGAGAATGTATGGAGAGAAGTGGGCACATTACCCATACTGGAATAAAGAGAAAGATTACATTGAATTCCTCTTCAGAAACTATGTAAGTAAAAAGAAAATGGAGTCAAATAGTTAACATCTTTAAAGAAAAAAAATACTCACTTGTTTAGAATTATCTACCCATTGAAATCAGCCTTTGAAATTATATAAAAATAAAGATATCCTCAGACAAAAATTTCAAATTTGTCACTAGTAGATCTGTCTTAAAAGAAACAACTCTTTTCTTTTCTTCTCCTTCCTTCCTTCCTTCCTTCCTTCCTTCCTTCCTTCCTTCCTTCCTTCCTTCCTTCCTTCCTTCCTTCCTTCCTTCCTTCCTTCCTTCCTTCCTTCCTTCCTTCCTTCCTTCCTTCCTTGATTAAACTCAGGGGCCAGAAGCACTTAATAACTGAGCCATACCCCCGGGCGTTCCCCCTTTTTATATTTTATTTAGATACAAGGTTGTTGCTTAGGATCTAAGTTGCTTGGGGTCCTGTTAAGTTGCTTCAGGTGGCTTTGAACTTGAGATGCTCCTGCTTCAGCCTCCTAAATCACAGGAATTACAGGGAAGTGCACTATGCCTAGCTTAAAAAATATTATAAGCAAAAGATAAAAGTGATATAGGTCTAAAATTAGAGAAAAGAACTTTCTCAACTTGATGATAGATGCTGTAAAAGTCTTAATGTTGAAAAACTATATAACTTTTCCCCAATAATGGATCAAAGCAAGAAAGTACTATCTGACCTTTCCTAATCAATGTTATACTGAATATCCTAGAAATACAACAAGGAATGAAAAAAAAAACCATGAACTGTTTACAAACTGTAAATGATGAAATAAAATTGTCTTTGTTCATAGATGAAATGATTCTCAAAAGATAAAAAACAAACAAAACAAAAAGCCCTTCTGGAACTAATAAAGCAATTATAGCAAGGATGTAGGATACAATGCAAATATACAAAAGGCATTTCTTTTCCTATATATTAGCAATAAAATTGAAATTTCATTTTCAAAACATGTATTCCTAGAAGAATTGCATTAAAAAGAGAAAAATAAATGGGTTGAAATAAAATACATATATATATATGTGTATATATTTTAAATGTATTTTATTATATATGTGTACACACACATATACATACATACACACACACATTGAAAGTATAAAACATGAAGAAATTAAAGACTTACTAAAATAAAGACATATTCCATATCCATTGATGGGAAGACTCAATATTGCTAAGATATCAGGTCCTTCCAATTTGATCTGCATATTCAGTGTAATTGAATCAGTACACCAAGAAGCTATTTTATGGATATTGACAAAACAATTCTGAAGCTTACATGGAAAAACAAAAGACCCTGATTAGTCAACATAACACTTGAGTTTTAGAAGACCAACATGATCTGACTTTCAGACATATTGCAAAAGCTGAAATAATTAAGATGGTAGTGTTTATGAATGGAATGACAAATAGACCAATCAAACAGAGTACAAAGCCTAGAAACAAACCCATAAAATATAAGTAGCTGATAATTGATCAAGGAACAGAGGCTACTCAAAGAAGAAAAGATAGTCTTTTCAACAGAATACCAAACAAATGAACATGTGGATCTAGAGACAAAGATCTTAAACACTTCACAAGAAATAAATCAATACACATCCTAGATTTTAAGGTAAAACACGAAAGTGTAATGCTGCTAGAAGATAACTTAGAAAAAAAGCTCAATAAATTTGGGTTATGCATGGCTTCTTATGCAACATGAAATGTGCAATTTGTGAACGAAACAATTTATAAATCAGACTTCATTAAAATTAAATTATCTCTTCTGCAAAAGTGATTATAAAAAGGTGAGATGCTAGACTACAGAATGGTAGATAAATATTTGTAAAAGACATAGTGATAGGAAAAAAAACTGTTATAAAAATATATATAAAGAACTCTTAAAACTCAACAGTAAGAAAACAATCTAATTAAATCAGTTGGCAATAGGTCTTTAAAGACACTTCACCAAATAAGGTGTAAAGATGTAAAAAGCATACAAGTAGATGCTCAATATCATACCTCATCAGAGAAATGCAAATTAAAGCAACTACATAATACCACTAAACACTTATTCTTTACTTTCTATAAAGCTGAAGATACTATTATATATAACAAAGCAATCTTGTTCCTAAGTGTTTTTTAAACTGATTTGAAACATATATATGTATCTGCATATGTATAATTATAGCACCTTTATACATAACTGTCAATTTCTGAAAGAAAACTCCTATTTAATTTCTCTATAAAAAGAAAAATGGATATACTCTACTACATATACATTATAGAGCATTAATCAGTACTTGTTATGGCTTGAATCCAGAATGGTTCCCCCAAAGCTCATGTTTTGAGCAATGTAGCAATGTTCATAGGTGAAAAGATTGGGTCATGAGGTCTGACTTCATCAGTGGATTAATCCATTTGATGGATTAATAATTTGAATAGACTTACTTGAAAGTGGTGAAACCATTAGACAGGCAGGGTGTGGCTGAAGAAATTACATGAAATGAACTTATAAGACATACAAAAAGTGTTAAAGAAAACTAAATGCATTTCACCAAATGAAAGAAACTGATCATAAAGGGTTACATTACTTTATGATTCCAAGTACATCATGTTCTAGAAAAGATAAAACTATAGAGACAATATAAAGTCAAATATTTGCCAGGATTTCAGGGTGGGGAAAGGCCACAAAGAGAGGAATCATGATTAGGTAAAGTAGAGATATTTTGGTATATGTGAAACTACAGTTTGATACTGTAAAAATGGATATATGACATCATTAATTTGGTAAAAACTATGTAGCAAACTATGAACATTAATATATCTTACATCCTGGTGTATGTACTGTTGCTATAACTGAATACTACAGAACAGGTGGTTTACAAAGAATAGAGATTTATGTAGCTCATACTTCTGGAGGCTGCTCAGTATCTGGTAAGAGCATCCTTACCGGATGATTTAATTTCTGAATGAGATTTATCTTCCATAATAATAATGATAATAAAAGGATTTTCATCACTGAATCGTTGAACAGAATAAATTATACCGCACACTTTTAAGTATTCAGAATAGTTCCTGGTGGGTAGGTGTTCATCAGATAATGTAAATTAAGACTCTGATTATGACTATCCTTATTGTTTCTGCTATCTATTTTTAATAAGTGCAGCTCCTTCAATAGTTATCATTCCCTCCTATTTTGAACTGGAAACAGATGTATCCTCCTTGGAACATCCTGGGAACCTCATTCTTTCACATATGACCTGAATTCTATCCCCTCCTGACTTTATGTGCTTTTTAATTCTGTCATCCTGTATGTTCATTAGTTGTGTTCCTTCTTTCTAATTATCTTTTTAAATATGCTTAATTCTCTATTATCTTAAAAAACTTAATTTTATTTTCACTTATGTTATGTAGTTCATATCAGACTAAGTCCTCCTAGAGGTAACAATATACACTGTGAAAACAAAAAATGACTACATGATGGCCTGGATAATTGACAGAAATCAGGGAGAAAATGAAAGTCCTCCATCCTTGAAAGAAGGAAAATAGACTGGCAAGACCCACACTTCAATGACTTTTCAATTGAAGATACCCAGGAACTTCAGTATTGTGGTATCAAAGCAGGGGTCTGAGACTGTACTTAGGAAGTAAAGGGTCAGAAGATAGGAGGGAGCCATAAAATATGAAGATATATATATATATATAAAATCTTCCCCTAAGTATGGTTTATTCTAGAATTACAAAGAGCCCACTTGAAAAATAAGGAACAAAAGCAACCAGAAGTTTAAAAAGCCAAACAGGAAAATCCCCCTGTTGCTCAAGTCAGGGAGGAAAGTTGTAATTCTTAGGAAGCAGGGGGTCTTGGTAAACAGTTCTGAATCCAAACTTTAGAAAAGCTACTGGTTAGGAGTAAAACTTGCATTCATGGGCTAAGACATTCTCTCCAGGACATAAGACAAATACAAAACAAACAGAATCCTGCAAAGTTGAAAATCAAGCCTGTAGGCTCCCTGTCTGGTAATTGCTGAGTGGCTTCTATTTAATCAAAGTTTCTGAGGATAACAATAAATTCAACACAAACTAAAACAAAAAGCTCCATGTGAAGGCACTGCAGTTGTCCAGGCTGAAGGCAGAGGGAGTAGACCCTTGAAGGAAGGAACCACACTGTGTAGCTTTCTTGTTTTTCACATCTTGACTACTTGAAGTTGACACTACAGGGTGGCTAAAGTTGGATAAAAAATATTTAGTCATACTTGTTCAAAGAAACAGAGGGTAAAGATACCACCATTATGACAGCTGAGGTAAGAAAGTGACAGTCCCACTTGTGTATGAAACCTCTGATAAGATCTCAGCTGGCCACCAAGTGACACACTGACAGTACACACTACACGGGGACAAAAAGAACTGTGTGTGGTTGTCAGCTGTCATCCAGGTTAGAAAAGAAAGCTTGAAATTTAAGCCTAGTGAAGTTAATTATTAAAATTAATTACTAAATAAAAATAAGTACTCGGAAAGGAAGAGAGAAAGGTACAGAAATTATACAATATATATTTTATTTCCAGAATACAATCGAAAATTTTTAGGTATGTTAGTATGAATAACTTGACCCATACCAGAGAGGATAAGCAATGAGCAGGGGCTCAACTGAAGATGATCCAGCTGTTACAATTATTAATCAGAATTTTAAAATATGTGTTATCACCAAACTTAAGGAAATAAATCATGCTTTTATGAATGAACAGGAAACTACATGAGATATGGAAAATATTATTTAAAATTATAACTCAACAATAGGGGAAATATCTCAAAAGCCTTAAGTTCTTTATAAAAAGATATATGAATGGCAAACACACGAAAAAATGTTCAGCATCACTAGTTGAAAGTCTAGGTACATTCAGATACTACTTCATCTTCAACAGAGGGATAATATAAAACCTGACTATACCAAGTGTCAGGATTTGAAACAATCAGAACTTTCATTCAAGGTAAAAATGTTACAATCACTGTAAAAGATTATCATTATCTTATAAACTTAAGTACATGTCTCATCTTTGATTTGGTAGTTACTATTCCAGGTATTTACTGAAGAGAAAAGCAAAATTGGCGCAAGGATGTTTATAACAATACTTCCCAGTAATACACAAATATTGAAGGCAGTGTAAGTATTCATCAACAAGAGAATTGATAAATGATTTATATGTGGAGAAGTGAGGGGATGGTACTGGGGATGGAAGCCAGGAGTGCTTTTCCCCTGAGCTACATCCTCACCCCTTTTCATGTTTATTCAGAGACAATCTTTTTAAGTTGCTCAGTCTGGCCTCGAACTTGTAATCCTCCTGCCTCAGTGCTCAAGTCTCTGAGATTACAAGTATACGCTACCATGCCTGATGTGGATAAACAAATTGTGATGAATGAATGTCACCCAGCATGGAAAAGCACTGCTAAATTTACGTTGCTAATCCTCAAAAGCATTTTTTTTTCTGAGTGAAAGAAGACAAGTCACAAAGGTTTACATAATATATTATTCCATTTTTATTAAATTCAAGAATAAGCAAAACTAAATTGTATGAAATCAGAATAGTTTCCTTTGGGAGATGAAGTTTGACTAGAAATGAACAAGAAGAAATTTAATGAGTTAGTAGAAATATCCTACAAGTAAATGGGTGCTGAGCTGGGGTGTATACATCTGTCATACTTTTCAACCTCGACACTTACAATGGATTTGTTTGTTTTACATGTAAATTATACTTCAATTAGAAACATTTAAAAATTTTTTTTGTCCTCTTATATAAATACTCTTTAGAAATTCTGTCTTATCCTGTTAAATAATTCTATCCTTTTGTTATTATCCTGATCATTGCCACATCCAGTCCATAATGTCAGGATATCACCTTGTCCCCTTCATCTTCACTGCTTGTCACATTTATGCAGGCTATAATTCCCCCATGTGGTTCAACAAATTATCCTTCAATTAAGATATTTTTCCACAAGTTAGCTGAAGTTATCCTTTTAAAATGCAAAAGTGATGACAACATATTTCTTAACATCCTCCAGTGGTTATCAACAGATTGGCATATAATTCCCAAGCTCCTTTCTGTCTTTTACTAGGGTCTTTGTGAACTGGACCTATGTACCACTTCAGTCTTTTTATAACTTACCTACTAGAATATTCAGTTCTAGACATGAGAAATGCTTTTTGTTTAATGTCAGCACTTTCTCTGCTTCTGGTTCTTCAAACATGCTTAATCTTTGACTTATAGCAATGCCATTTTCCTTTTACATGACTAATTCCCATTCAATTAATCTGGCCTCCACTTCATTAATCTTTTGTTCTAGGAAGCAGTTCCTGGCAACATACTCTGTTAAAGACATAAATGATATCATAACACTCACTCCTCATGTATTTATCAGTATTTCTTACTAGACTTTATACAGGTGATTTGGAAGATCAGGTCTATTTTACAATTGCATTCAAAGAACTTAGAATAATAATAATATTAACTAGCTTTTACCAAGTGGTTACTGTTTGTCAAAAAAAATGTATAGTAACTAGTCACTGACAGGTTTTGTTTTACCTTATTTAGTATTAGTGATGAACTGATATTCATAACCTAATATTAAAGAAAATAATGGATTATAAGAAAGCTTATTGAGTATAATTCTGATTATTTAAAATTAAAGATGTACAGAAAACAACACTAGATAAACCTGACAGAAATGTTCACAAAGATAGTGTTTGCATTATGAGATTCAGGGTGATATTTACCTAAAAAAATAATTACAAGCACTTAATGATGAGTACACATCGTTTTGTTAATCAGTTAACCAAATTTCTCTCTCCCCATCATATTTTCACTTTAGGGAAATTAAAAAGGACATGTTGTATTTTTGTAATATTCATTAATCTTCCCTCTATCTTCATATCCATAAACATCTTCATATCCATAAACAGAAGACTCCTATTTCAAGCTTTATAAATTCAAGGATTTTCCCTACTGTATCTCCTATGTCTGAATCATAATATTTTACAAGAATCAGAGTGGGTGGGAATGACTCACTGGAAGATAAATGAATCATTTAAAATGGAATAAATTATAATTGTGTCCTGGCTCTTTTACCATCTTCTTAGTATATAGCTACACAAATTTATTTAGTTTTTAAGTATATTAACCCCACTAGAGACTAAGAACAGATCATGAATCACATGTATTTGCTGTTAAAAATTGGAATGTACATAAGTACACTCAGAAAGAGTAATTTACAACAACTACACCAACAACTCAGTGTTTTGGGACTTAAAATTTTCCCACTGTTTGTACAAACAAGATAAAATCATCCCAACCAATGTCCACTCAATTATTTATAAAGTTTCATATTGAGTCTCTAACCAGCAGCCAACTCTAATAGTCTCAACAAAAATCTGTGAACTTCAATATCAGACTTTGTATTAGAGCCATCTAGCGATTGTCTTATTATTTATACTTGCACTTAAAATTTTATAAGTTTCTACTTCTGTAGGTTTTGGCTCAGCTTTAAATAATATTTTGAAAAAAAAATGTTTGGAACTCATTCCTCAGTCTATCTTCTCGAAATAGTATAATGGCATTGTAGCTTAAATAAGGTACTGTGACAATTATTTAGTGACATGTTATCTAAAACAAATGGGTATCTGTTCTAAATTTTAGACATTGACCAGAGAACTGTCTGCTGTATTGGCTCTTACATTTCTTGTCAAAGAAATATTTGAAACAAGTGTTTGTTAAGAAAGATCACCCAAGACATATTTGACTCATTTTCAGTAAATAATTAGATCCAATTTATCAGGAAAAGCCCCTATCTTTAAATAAATCATTGGATTTAATTCTCTAGTTAGGATAGAGACCTTTAGTCTAGTGAAGAACTTGTCCCAGATTTATATAACAAAAGCAAATGAAAACTGAAAAACTCAGCCTGGTTTTTAAAAAAAATTTTTTTTTTATACATGGTTCTCTACCCTTTAATCTTGTATTTTGAATTAGAGACTGATGCTGAGGATCATGATATATCATTTCTTGTGTTCTATCCATGTTAGGAACATCTTGTCTTAAGACAGGTTGTCCATCAGCCCTGGGTGGTGTCAAGGTCTGGCCAGTGGCTGGGGGCGGTCACTGGGCGCCAGACTGGGTCCAGCTGTGCTTTGTCTGCTGGTCGGGCAGGGGCCCCAGGTGCTGGCAAGTGTGGTCTGTGCATCTGGGGCTGTGGCCCAGGTGGCCAATCAGGTGGTTATTCATGGCACAGGGATGTCCTCTTGGCTTTCTAGAGGTCGCAGTCACCAGAACAAGAGAATATGGAAAACAGGGGAGAACTGGGTGTTGATTCTTTCTTGAAACCATGAATCCTGTTTATAGCCCTGGATCTTCTGTGGTTCCCTATGTAAATGCCAAAGGAATTGGTTATCCAAATTGGTTTTCCCGTGGGCTATGCAGCCACAACTTCTACCTATTCTCCTATTCAGTACCTAGAGCAAATACTACCTTCCAAGCAGGTTACACTCCTGGCACACCTTACACACCTGTTCCCCCACCAGCGGGGCCATGCCGCCATACTCTTCTTCCCCCAACCCCTCCCAGACTGCTATGCACCCTGTGTGAATGCCTATCCCCAGCACCACCCTTTTCACAGCAAGGCACATACTACACACAGCCACTATATGCAGCACCTCCTTGTCATCCATCATACCACCGTGGTGCAGCCCAATGGCATGCCAGCAATAGTGTACCCTGCTCCCATCCCTCCTCCTAGAGACAATCGGGTCACCATGAGCAGGATGGTGGGACCATGATGGCCATGTCAGCAGGTAGCCTGCTGACTGCCCATTCCCCAACTCCTGTTGCCCATCACCCAGTCACTGTGCCTTCTACATGGACCCAGGCACACCCACCTGCAGCTATGTATCCCATCAGTGGGATCAACCTGCAAATAAACATTGGCAGATGGATCTGTGCAGTCATATCATTGAGGTTCCACAGCTGGTGCTGCAGGCCTTGTGCCTCCAACCAGGACCTTCTTCTTAATACTCTTGACACTTAGCTAAACACCAGTGTCTTGGCCTAGCAGGGCCCAGCACTGTTAGTCTCCCTAACTCCGTGGGTTGATCTTCAAGCAAATTCTGTTTTGTGGACTTGCCTGGAAAATTTTTAGTTAACTGTAATCATTAAAAAAAGGGGGGTATAAGTATATTCTGAATCATATCTAGTTGAATGTATGTTAAAACACACACACACACACACACACACACACACACACACACACACAAAACAAAGCTTGCTCAATCTACCCACAGTAGATGTAAAACTATCTTATGCAAAACCCAAAGAAATGGAAGTGTATTTTACAATTGTATCGCTAATGGAGTGTTGTATGCAAGCCTTAAAGTTAAAAAAAAAAAAAAAAAAGTCAGGTTCTGAGGAGAAATGATTGGGTTGTAAATCAGTGGTCATCCCTGACAGTGATTAACTCAGTGGTAACTGAAGTGGCAGGATGTGGCTGAAGGGGGTGGGAACTGGGGCATGGCTTTGGGAATATATTTGTATATGGAGACTGGAGTCTCTCTCTGCTTCCTGATCATCATGTGTGCTGCTTCCCTCTGCCATGATGTTCAGCCTCACCTTGAGCCCCAAGGAATGGAGCCAGCCTTCTATG